>NC_134704.1:217956220-218116220 GCF_043290135.1 Rhipicephalus microplus
CATCATATGATACCTCATCCGCACGCACACTCACTGAAGTACAGGCGTCTACTTGTAAATCTAAAAAGTAATTGGGGGGTGTATATGGCCCCCGCTTGTCTAAAAGAATTAAAAAATCGTCAACATATCTAAAAATCTTCAAAACCTTATTCCCCCTTAAAATTTTATCCAACGTCCTATCTACATCTGCTAAAAAAATATCAGTAAGAACAGGGGCGACACAAGAACCTATACAGATGCCTTGTCGCTGTAGATAGGGCTTGTCGTTAAAAGTAATAAAAGTAACGTTAAGATAAAATTCTAAAAGTGCTAAAAAGTTTTCAACGGATACACCCGCATTATTCATAAAAGAAACGTCACCATTATCTTCTATGCACTGTCGGACCGAAGTCAAAAGCTTATCATGAGGTACCGAATAAAACAGGTCTTCAACATCTACTGAGAAAGCAAAGGAAATCTGCTGGTTATTCCGTATGAAATCTGCGACATCACTAGAGCTTTTAGTGCGAAACGGGTCACTAACACTGAGTGGCTTTAGTTTGCTTAACAGGAATTTGCTAACGTTGCCCTGCCATGAACCATTTTCACTAACAATGGTTCTGAAGGGAATGCCCACTTTGTGGGTTTTAGCGGAAAAAAAGACGTTCAAGTTAGTGCTTTTGCTACTAGCTAAGGTTCCAGCCAGCGTAGGAAGTCCTACTTCCCTACAGAACGCGGTGAATTTAGATTTAACGCGTACAGCACTTTTTTTAACAGGTAAAAAGTTCTTGTCAATGGCGCTAATCGCTTTCTCATTGTAAACACCCTGTGGCAAAACAACGAAACCACCCTCCTTGTCGGCTTGTACTAACATCAAATTCTGCTTCTTGAAAAAAGACACCACACTACTCAGTCTTCTGCTACCGCTATTGTCCGGAAGTTGGCTTGCACACCTCGTGAGGCAGTCCATACCGTCCAGCAGGCATCTTTCTCGGTCCTGGTTGGCCTTAGATGACAGGTCCCTGTTCAGGCCTACCAGGTCATGGGCGGAAACACTTGGTGTGCACGCATACTTTGGTCCTTTTCGCAGAAGCTTTTCAAAGTCTTCAGGTAGCACTGCACCCCCGAGAACAACGAGGTCCTGATAATTATCTCTTCTCCGTTTGCCTTGAAGCCTCAGAAGGGGGGTCAACACGCTCCTCCACCTAGATTCAGTTGTCTGAGCTATACGACGCTTGACTTTCCCGAGTTTATAAGCCGCAAGTTGTTCAGGGTATTCGCATTGAAGAATCACACGAAGCCAATCATAGAGCAGCCTTACTTGGCGCCACAATTCCGCTCTAAGAATTTTGAGCACTCTTTTCACGTGTCCCCAAGAAGGTCTCACACACCCAAACAAGGCACTTACTTCTTCTGGTGTGATGGCTTTCCGGATGCAGAAGGCGGAAATCCTTGCTCTGCATGTGGCTTCACTGATGTAGCCCATAAGAAGGTCAATCTTCGCAGACACATTAGGAGCATAAAAAGAGGGGCCCATTGCACTAGAAATATAGCTTAATAAAACTTGTTGTTGGGCTAGTTGGTTATACATCATATACTTAGAAATTTGGCGCAACCTCGACTCACGCAAACACTCACACAAGCACACACACTTACACCAGAGCAACACACACGACACGCAGCGCTCACTACCAACTGTTTATTGCTCCTATCTGACCTTCTTAAATACGTACATCGAAATGCGCAAAGGCACAAACTAGTGGTGTGCAGCGTTCTTATTGTGAACATGTGCTTAGTGTTTTTAAAGATCATGGACGCGGACTTAGGTTCACTACCGAGGTACCCACAGAGGCTTGTCTCCAGTTTTTAGACCTCAAGCTACTGTGGGGTAGTGAACACTTTTGTTGGGTGTACCGGCCTAGAGTAAAGAAGGGGCTGTTGCCGTATGATTCTGCACACTCGAAATTAGTTAAAAGAGGTATTGCTTCGCTATGTCTAGAATCCTCGTTGATTAAGTCGTGTCCACACCACATGCGTACTAGTTTTTATGAACAGATCAGCCGATTGACGGCGGCGGGCTTCCCTTCGTCGGTCCTAAACGCGGTCGCCGAGTCACTACTGCAGAAGATGAAACGTGGAACACAAAGGGATAGAGCTACTTGGGATCCTTCGGGTTCCAAGCTTCAAGTCGTGCCTTATGTGCACAAGCTCTCCCATAATATTAAGAAGGTTGCTGCAAGGCATGGTGTGGCTGTGGTCTTTTCTGCGCCAGAAAAGCTCGCCAAGTTATGTCCGCGTATTTGCAATGGCAAGAGACGCGGTTGCGTGAAAAAACATGAGAATGCCTTCGTAAAATGTTCCATGGGAGTTGTATACTCCATTCCTTTTTCCTGCGGTAACGTGTACATTGGCATTACCGAGCGATGCCTCAATGACCGGCTTAGGGAGCATGCGCTAAAGGTTAAGAAAAACGAGGATAAGTACGCACATCTTGTGTCGCATATTGCCGCATGTGGGTGTGAACCACGATTTTCGGATACAAGGATTCTTGGGAGAAGCTCAAATTTATCAGCACGTTTGCTGTTAGAAGCATATTATATAGAAAAGAATAAAGATATATGTGTCAGCGAGCCATCTTTGGTGTTGCATCAACAAGAAATATCTTTCCTTGATGCGAGGGTTTAGCGATTATATCTCCTTTTCGTGTTAACCCCCCCCTTTTTTTACTTTTTTTACTTTTTAATTTTTTTTACTTTTTACTTGTTCCTAGTGGTGTGGTGACGCCATGTTGGTTTTCTACGGGCGCAGTTCTGTTAGTTTGTGCCTTTGCGCATTTCGATGTACGTATTTAAGAAGGTCAGATAGGAGCAATAAACAGTTGGTAGTGAGCGCTGCGTGTCGTGTGTGTTGCTCTGGTGTAAGTGTGTGTGCTTGTGTGAGTGTTTGCGTGAGTCGAGGTTGCGCCAAATTTCTAAGTATATGATGTATAACCAACTAGCCCAACAACAAGTTTTATTAAATCCTCTGGTGGCCAAGCCATATGACAACACCCCAACAGGTTGTCACTCTCGCTAGTTGAGGGCCCTCGCCTAATTAAGAAGGGGTGTGGTCAATATATTTTTGGGGCGGAGTTTCCATCAATGAAACGCGCATGATTGGACCCATGTAGAGGTCTCTTGTCCCCAAGGAAGAGAGCGAGGAGGCACGAGGGGGATTTAAGCGCAGGATTTTGCCCTGCTAAGCAGACTAGTCACTGACCGACATGGTGTAGAAACAGATTGACAAGCATCTCTTCTAGAAGTTTTTAGTGTGGCTCTGTATCAGCTGGCCACCTAAACTTAGCCGTTCGTCTAGTTGTGACGTGATATTAACGTCTGCAACGTAGACATCAGAACTTCGCCTCAAGTTAGCTCAACCTGCCCGAAGTCACCTGCAAGCACTAGCCTCCCGGAGTCACCAGCGTTGCAACACCGCCGACATCGCAGACGTGTCAGAACTTTTTTCGACTTCTCGCATCCGATCGTCGGGGACGCAACACTGCCGGTCATCACACGTATGCCTTCACCTGTTTATATCTTCGAACTTTCTCTTCCGCAGTTCTATTGTTGTTAGTTTGTGTAGTTTGTAATAGTTCTCTCTCGTAAGCTGATTTATTGTTTTGTTTATATTTGTTTTTAGTTGTATCAAGTGTTGATGTATTTTGTTAGTTGTATTGAAGAGTTGTACTAGATCCCATGTGCTACAATATCACTAGAGTAAAGTTTGTTTTGTTTTCTCACGTCTCTGATCTCTTCACTGTCTCTGCTTGCGTACGGAACGAACTAACCTGCTGTCATTCCCGTCGCCGACTTCGCGCTGGCGACGCTAGAGTGGCAGCTTGTAACAAAACTGGCGTGCGCGAGGAGGACGTTCCGTACAAGAGTAAGACAGTGAGGGTTGAACGAAAACCGTGTGGGCAGCGTGGTGATAGAGCCGCACAGTTGAAGTGGTTGCATCCTGCATATGATTGCGCTGTTTTTATAGGGGCATTATAGTGACAGTTGCAGTATGGAGTGTATGGATTTTGATAAGTGGATCGCGCACGGTAAACAGCTAGGCTTCGAGGGCGCCGAATTGAGACAATGGGTTAAGGAGCAACAGGAACAGGCGCAGGCGTTAGCCAGAGAAGAGCGGGCACTGGCCCGGGAAGAAAAGGAAAGAGAGCGCGAAGAAAGAGAAAGAACGAGAAGCGGCAAGGGAAGCCGGAGAACGGGAAGTGCAGTTACTGCAATTGAAGATTCGCTTCAGTGAGAGTAGCAGTGTGAGCCGATCCAGCAGTGAGCACGGCGATGCCGGGGAGGAGCCGAGTTTGTAAATACACACAGGTAGGCTGCTCGTCACTTTTGACGAAGGAAGGGGCGACTTAGATGCGTTTATACGCCGGTTTGAGGGCATCGCGAGGGGGCAAAAGTGGCCTGAAATCCAATGGGCGACGGCGCTTTCGACATGTCTTACAGAAGAGGCGCGAAGTGTTTATGGCAGGCTACCACCTACAGTTGCAGTGGACTACACCAAGGTTGAAACCACCCTCCTGAAGCGCTTTCGCCTCACGGCGGATGGGATCCGAGACACTTTAATAAGGAGAGGCCAGTAGGGGGTGAAACAGCAACAGTACGCGGCTCGCCTAAGACATTACTTCGATAGATGGGTTGAGCTGTCCAAAACTGAGACAGAATTCGAGTCCCTCCGCGCATTGTTGATTAGAGAGAGGTTTTTGCATTGATGTAGTTCGCACCTGGCATTATATTTGAATGAAAGGAGGGCGGAATCCCTGGGAAACATGCTTGAGCTGGCATACCTGTTTTTGGAAGCTCAGGGTGGAGCAAGCCTAGCGACAAAGAAAGATAGTCCCATAATGGACGAGAAGGGGAAATACGAGAAAGGAGGCAACAGCCACGCACCACTACTACGGTGCTATATTTGCAATCGTGGGAATCACCCGCCGCACTTGTGTCGCAACAGACCTGCCGCTAATGTAGCCATCGTCTGCTTCAAAAGTAGGAAAAAAGGACATAAGGCAAACGACTGCCGGTCAGGAGCAAATAACTCCCTCCAGGCGTCCTGCCTCTACGCACCAAGGGAAACGCGTGAGGATTCCATAGCGACGGGTATATCGAGCTTAGGAATGGCGAAAAAGTCCCCGTCGTCAACGCCGTAAGGGTGACACCACCGAAAAATCTCGCCGAGAACCTACCAGTGGCCACAGGGACCCTCCGAGGCACAGACATATCAGTGTTGCTGGATACGGGGTGCAACACAGTAATCGTGCGGAGGAAGTTGGTGAAGGAAGACGAGCTGACAGGTAGAAGCAGACTCGTCTACTTGGTTGACGGAACAGCGAGGATGCTGCCCGAAGCACGGATTGAGGTTGACACGCCCTACTTTACTGGCAATCTGACAGCACTATGCCTGCAAGATCCACTGTATGACCTCATTCTGGGAAATATCGATGGCGTAAAACCTTTTAATGATCCCAGAAAAGAGTCTGAAAAACCTGTCTCGACAAAGGAGTTAAGGGAAGAGCCTGTAGCAGCAGCTATCACCCGTTCCCAAGCACATGCACAGCCGGAAAAATTTGCCAAGCTTCGTACGCCTGGGACCACGGCGGGATTGCCGGGAGGTAACTATGGCTGCGAGCAGAGGGGAGATGCGACACTCAAACAGTGTTTTGAGAAGATCGGCAGGAAGCAAACATGCCGAAATGAGAAGGGAAGCGTCGAGTATAAACAAGAACAGGGACTGCTGTACCGACAGTGAACAGAGGCCAATGGATGGCCTGTACGCCAATTAGTCGTTCCGCACTGCCACCGAGAAGCTGTGCTTAAAACAGCACACGATGGTATAATGGCAGGACGCTTGAGCACGCAGAAAACCAAGGACCGGATCTCGGAGGAGTTCTTTTGGCCAGGCATCACAGCCGACGTAAAAAGGTTCGTCGCCTCATGTGACATTTGTCAGCGCACCGTACCAAAGGGCCGTTTACCACATGTTCCACTGGGTAGGGCACCCATAATCAACACCCCGTTCAAGCGAGTGGCGATCGATATAGTTGGACCGATTCGCCCGCCCTTAAAGCATGGGAACCAATACATTTTGACTTTGATGGATTATGCCACCTGGTATCCAGACGCAGTGGCGCTCCCGAGTATCGAAACTGAGTGAGTAGCCAAAGCCCTGGTCGAGATGTTCTTCCAATTTGGCGTCCCCCGCGAGCTACTGAGCGACCGTGGCATGAACTTCACATCGGACCTGATGAAGGAAGTAGCGCGGCTCCTTTCTGTGCGTCAGCTCCACACCACCCCATATCACCCCATGGCGAATGGCTTGGTGGAAAAATTCAATGGCACTTTAAAATTAATGTTGAAGCCCATGTGCGCCGAAAAACCAAGAGATTGGGACCGCTACTTGGCACCTCTCCTCTTTGCCTATAGGGAGGTTCCGCAGGCCATTATGGGGTTTTGAACCTTCGAGCTTCTCTACGGCCGCAATGTGAGGGGATCCGTGGCGATACTGAAGGAGCTGTGGACGAACGCCGACTTGACTGAAGAAGCTAAGACGACGTACCAGCATGTCTTCGACCTTCGGAACCGTTTGGAGGAAACGCGCCGCCTGGCAGACAAGGAGTTCCGAAAAGCCGGAGCACGGTGCACGAAGCTGTACAATCGAAAGGCGAAGGAGCGGAGTTTCAACCCCGGAGACAAGGTACTGATTTTACTTGCCGCCGACACGAACAAGCTGCTGCTGCAATGGAAGGGCCTTTTTGAAGTGCGGGAAAAGAAAGGTGAAGCTGACTACGTCGTAGACACGGCTGGCGGCAGAAAAATCTTCCACGACAACTTACTGAAAAGTTACGAGGAGAGGGACAGCAGTCCACGAGGAGGCTTTTCGAAGTCTCAAACAACATGTCTATATGGAGACGATACTACGGCTACCAAATTTGCACCAACCACTCGTACTTCGAACGGACGCATCAGACACAAGTCTCGGAGCCGCGCTCATGCAGGCCCACAAAGGCAAGCTCCACACCACAGCTTATGCCAGCCGAAAGCTGCTTCCACGGGAGGCTTCCTATAGCACCATGGAACGCGAATGTCTCGCGTTGGTATGGGGAATTCTAAAATTTTCCATGTACTTATATGGAGTACAATTTTGTGTCCAGACAGACCACCAGCCTCTGAGTTATATCCAACAGGCAAAACAGCTGAACACTCGAGTACTTCGACGGAGTTTACTACTCCAAGAGTACTAGTTGACCATTACGCATATTAAGGGTAGAAAAAACGTGGAAACCGATTACTTGAGCCGGATATAGTTCTTAAGGTATATGAGCATGTTACTTTTTTTCTTTCGTCGTTTGTTTTCTGTTTGTATGTGCGTATTTCATTGTATAAGAAGTGTATTTTGAGTTATTTTCTTTTTGCTTGGAGCATTGCTTGTTTTTACATGTTGTAACGCACAATTACGGATTTCACTACAGTAGAGGAGCGCACCTGTTCCGTTTTCTTCGTAGTATACCTTCGTGCAGTGTATTCTGTATTGATGGCTGCCGTACACGGCTATTTCTTTTTCTTGTTTCCATGGCGCATTGATATTGTTGCGTGCAACTGAAGCTGGTACTCTAACAATTGTTTTTTCCCTTTTGTTGTAACTTTGATGCACTCTGCCTATATATGTTGTGTATGAGAGGGACAGTCCTCATGTCTCCCTTGTTGGTGGTGTTTTGTTTCTTGTTGTCAAAAAATTCCCCTTCGTGTGAGCCAATGTTATGAATAACATTCTGAAAGTGGGGGGCAATGTCACGGACGGCCAATTTTGGCGGTCCCACGTCACGGCAATTAACGGGCGCCGTATTCCCCCCCTGACCGTGGGAATGGCGGGCGCATAAAAGAGAGCCGAGAAGTGCAGAATGGGGTGCTCTTTTTCGAACGTCGCCGCCGACGTTTGATCCTTTTGTAACTGCGGCGGCATCTGCAAGGTCGATGAAGGCCGCGATGTACCCCGAACAAGAATTAGACTATGGGACGCACCAGCTGAGAGCCAAACAGTCTGACCGTTTCCCACGGAGAAAACCGTGGGAAATCCTCTGGTGGCCAAGCCATATGACAACACCCCAACAGGTTGTCACTCTCGCTAGTTGAGGGCCCTCTCCTAATTAGGAAGGGGTGTGGTCAATATATTTTGGGGTGGAGTTTCCATCAATGAAACGCGCATGATTGGACCCATGTAGAGGTCTCTTGTCCCCAAGGAAGAGAGCGAGGAGACACGAGGGAGATTTAAGCGCAGGATTTCACCCTGCTAGGCAGTCTGGTCGCTGACCAACATGGTTTAGAAGCAGATCAACAAGTATCTCTTCTAGAAGTTTTTAGTGTGGCTCTGTCTCGGCTGGCCACCTAAACTTAGCCGTTCGTCTAGTTGTGATGCGATATTAACGTCTGCAACGTAGACATCGGGACTTCGCCTCGAGTTAGCTCAACTTGCCCGAGGTCACTTTCAAGCACTAGCCTCCCGGAGCCACTAGCGTTGCAACACCGCCGACATCGCAGTCGTGTGAGAACTGTCTTCGACTTCTCGCATCCATTCGTCGGGGACGCAACGCTGCCGGTCATCACACGTATGACTTCACCTGTTTATATCTTCGAACTTTCTTCTCCGTGGTTCTATTGTTAGTTTGTGTAGTTTGTAATAGTTCTCTCGTAAGCTGATTTATTGTTTTGTTTATATATAGTTTTAGTTGTATCAAGTGTTGATGTATTTTGTTAGTTGTATTGAAGTGTTGTTCTAGATCCCGTGTGCTGCTATTTTACTAGAGTAAAGTTTGTTTTGTTTTCTCACGTCTCTGATCTCTTCACTGTATCTGCTTGCGTACGGAACGAACTAACCTGCTCTCATTCCCGTCGCCGACTTCGCTCTGGTGACGCTAGAGTGGCAGCTTGTAACACAAATAATTCAGCGCACCGTGCCTCCGAAGGGCCGGCCGCAGGCGAGAACAAGTGCAGCAAAAGCGCGGTCTCCCGAACCACTCGTTGGGGTTAAGGAGGGCACCGCTCCACAGGAAAAGAGTTTGTTCCTAACTTGACAAAACTCACTCACTGTGGTCAAATATGGTATCGGTAGGATCCTGATGACTTTTCGGAACTGATGCCAGTTCATGAACAGTTGAAGAAAAAACTCTAGAAACACAGATTTAGTTGCGCGTTCACAGGAGCCGTACGAGCGCAGCCATCTGACGAAAGAGCATAAAGCTCGCGCGCATTGTATTTTGTTTTTATCCTGTCATTGCTCACGTAGAGTGGATGGTGCTTAGTCAAGCTGCAATAACTGCAGCTTTCTTGCCGTCCCGCCATTTTCGCCATTGTATCTGTTTTGGATAAAATAAAATGAATGATTGAATGAAAATTGAGGGCCGGCTCATGTATTGCGGCTGGCTTCTTCGCTCGTAAATGTGCCGTCAGCGTTTCCTTTCGTTCACGACGTAAACGTTCTGTGGAGCATGGGGAATTTCTTGTGACAATATGACCAGGACACTCATTTAAGTGTCGTTCGGTTGACCACCTTATGAATATCCGTGTGCAATTTTATAGTAAACCAAGTGTCGCGCTTGGAGGACATTAAAAGTTATCGACAAGAATTGGTTCAGTTTTAACCTCTACAGGTCTTCCGAAAAGGAAAAATGCCAGAATGCTTCAGTACTTCCCAAACCGAGGTATTTAGCACTCATACAGTAAAAAGGCTTTTTCAAATAAATTCAATCTATGGTTTCTAACTGCAGGTGCATATTCGTTTTCCGCCACGCAATGAGACTTTGAACGATACAAAGCTTCCTCTTGTATGAATTATCCATTTCTATCACCATATAGGGATCTGCAGATCTATTCTTTTCTTATGGAGCTAAAGTAAAATACAGCTGCCGGAAACGATGAAATCAAAGGTATTTCAATATTTTTGCTGCAAATTTACTTTCAGCGCCTTTACCACATATTTGCAATAGAGCGCTAGTGACAGGCATTTTCCTGGCCGCTATGAAAACTACGAGGGTAAAAGTCTTTTATAAAGGAGGCCCTATCGATTATTTTATTATTAGCGGCTGATATTGGTGTTACAGTTGTTCTTGAATGTGTTAGAAAACACAGTAAAAACGAGGATAACCAAGTTTCTCGAGGATAATTAATTACCAGCCAGTGAGCATTTCGGCTTTCGAGCAATGTATTCTACTGAAATTGCATTGCTTGCCATTAAAGAACAAACCGCTAAAATTGTAGACAGCAAAGAATCCACCTTGGGAATGTTTTCAGACTTTCGAAAGTCATTCGACTCGGTAAAGCACGATATTCTGTTGAAAAAAATTACCGTATTATGACATTCGAGGTATTTCTATAGAGTTAGTACGTAGCTGATTAACAGACAGGTTCAATATACATGTGTTCACGGGTATATTTCGCACTTAAAACCAGTAACATTGGGTGTATTTCAGAATTCAATTCTGAGCCCTCAACTTTTTATTATTTATATAAATGATATGGTTGACGTGCCAGTAGCTTCCTCTACAGTTATGTATGCAACGATACAAACTTGTTCTTCTCTGGCAGAAGATCTAAAAAAAAAAGCAAATGAGTGCCTGGTCCCACTCACTTACTGGCTACGTTGGAAACAGCTACAATTGAATGTTCATAAAACTAAATTTATTTTATTGAAGAGCTAAAACAAGTGAGATGACTAAAAGATTTATTTCAGAATAAAAATAACAAAAACCAACGAGTATCTTTGTTTGAATGTCGAGGTGCACTTGTCAATAAGCACCTGAGCTGTACCTCTCAAATTAATAAAGTACACGCCAGTATGACCCGATTGATTTCTGTTCTAAAGAAGATTAGGTCTCAGTATTCAAACTGGTTAAAGCTCCAGTTATATTAATATTTAGTTAATTCCCATCTACACTACTGTCTTCTAATTTGGGCACAACTTCAAAAAGCAATCTATACAGGCTGTTTTTTTTTTCACATAATGGTGTCTGCGCGACATACAAAATCTGGAACATAGAAAATATACTCCTTCATTTTTCAGCAAGATTCAGATGCTTACTGTCTGCAAATTATGCAATCTTAAACTCAGCCTGTTTCTCAATAATGAATTAGGAAACACCGTTGGCAGTTATATGGAGCATGGCTACCCAAACGTAGCTCCTTATGAACTTTGTTTTTATCGTTTTCAATCGCCTTTATGAAGAAACACTTGTGGTAAGCAAACATTATCCTAATAAATACCTTATGTCCTCCACAAAAATAGTTAAGCCCGTGAAAATTTGGAAGAACGTAATACCAAAAGCAGAGTCATAGAAAGTCAAAATTTACTGCCTTACTTGTAATGAGCCATAGATATATTATCTATTATAGATATTTTAGGTGTCTTTCGTAATTGTGACATTTGATGAAAGTTGCTAATATCCCCTCTTTTCAAATGTATTTCTGTATAGTACTTAGTAATGAGGCCTCACACTTCTCAAGATTTCGTTTATATATATATATATATATATATATATATATATATATATATATATATATATATATATATATATATATATATATATATATATATTATCCTTGCTACTGTAAATTGGTCATGAATGTAATTCGTTATTTCGAAATGTATGTCTTCTTTACTCTTTTTTTCTCTCACTCAGAATAACAATGAGATTTGTATATTGTTCCACTTCAGCTGAGCGAATGTATGAGTGAAGGGACTTTAGTCAGGTGGAGGTTATCTTAATTTAGTCCCTTCAACCTAGCGAATCTTTGTTTTTGACTGAATAAACAGTGAATGAATAAATGAAAGAGAAAAGGCTTACCACAATGAAAAAACAGTAATACTGCCTCAGAAGTATTCATCCCTCCTTGCAATCATCTTTACCAGAAAGTTCACGCTTTTTTTTGTAAATTGGACCAAAATGAACGCAGTAACAAAAAAAGACTTACTTTCAGTGCAATCACAAGATTCTCTTCGTTATTCTTGCTCATGCGCGAAAAAGAAAACCACGCACACAACGGAATCCCATGCGCTCTGCTTACTACCGCAGTATGCGCCGCCGTCAGAATCCGCGCCCTCTCGTGGCGGCCGGGCGTACGATGCGATACTCGTTTGTTTTACTGGGGATCGCGCCGGAGACGCGAACGGGGATTCCTGCGGCGAAGCCGTGCAGCAGAAACACCACTTCTTAAAACTTGTCTGCAAAGTGATTGTGCACTTGTGTACCACTTGTAAGTAAAGCAGAAAGGAGTAAGAATTTTCTATGGAAACATCGTCGCACACTGTGTGCTTCATCCCTTTCCATATTTATTAATAGTGGAGTTGAGACTAACTTCTTTACATGACCCTTCATCACAACGTTTCAATCTTAATATTTGACCTCAAGATTACGAGACATTGTACTTTGATTAAAATTTATGAGTGATGTTATTGTAACGACATGTTTCAATGTTGGATATTAGATGTTAAGCGTTCTCTTTTAATTGAAAAAACTCGTCAAAGAACTTATTTTAAAATTATGCTAACGACGAAGGACCGTTAGTTTCCGTTGTAGAGCAACGTGTAGAAAACTGTATGAAATAGTGGCGGCGTCACTGCAGCTGCAGTTGTAGCTTCCCAGCTGCTGGTGGTGGTGGTGGTAAAAACTTTATTTTTCCTTTGAAAAAGGAAGAAGCGATCAGACACAGATAAGGATAGGATGCTACACTTGGTAGTCCTCCGCAACCCTGCCTGCTCAACCTAGGATCACCTCCTGGATGTTGGGTTTCAAGCTGCTCAAGGCATCCTCCCTCTGCTAATCACTGCTTACTACTTGTCTGAGGGACGTGGGACGAGGGGCTTAGGGCTACCCCACATGACATGATTAAGGTTCGTTTTCCTTGTGGAGCAATATTAACAGTAGGAGGATGGGTAAATAGAGGAGTACAAGAGAGAAGATGGCAAGGAGAGGGAAAGGTGCGAGTCTGCAGCAGTCGCCACAGTACTTCGCGCCTTCGCGGAGATTTTGACATTAGCGGCGGTAACGTTAAGCGGTCATGGCGTTATTGATTACAGTTGTCGTGGAATGTTAGAAGACAATCCTTCGCAGCGAACGGCGCAGTTGTCGAAACAGAGTTTGGCTCTTCCAGCACCTGTGCCTAAACTGTAAATTTTCGGGCGCTGGCGTGGGCCACCTCGTTACAGGTGTAAGGAGGAAGTCGAACAATACACCGTAGAGGGCCATCTCTTAAGCAAGAAGCACCGAGTGTGAGCTGTTGACCGCAGCGCTGGTATTCTTGTGTCGGTTGTCGCCGTCCGCTTTCAGTATTAATAGACCTGCTTGGCAAGCGCTACATACGCAGATAAACCACCTTTAAGAATGGTAGAGGTGCTGGTTAACTCAATCTGGAACTGCGCAACAAGAAACTACCTGCCCCTCACCCCAGAAGTGACTGATGAAAACACCCAGCAAGGTACGACCCAGCCTGCAATTTTAATTCTGCCCACTTCACTTAGCGCGCGCGATCCACTTTTTTTCAATGGTACCGATCAACAAGTCATCGAATAATGAGTGTGAACATTTAAAAAGATAAGCACAACTAATAAGTGGGATGACCCTTTGGAGCTGCAGTATGCTCCCTTCTACCTGAAAGAGGTAGCGACTCTGGTTTAACTCTGGTTTAATCAAGTGGCGGAATTCGCCACTTGATGTGCTTTTAAGCTACGCATTGCTAATGTGTTCGGTCAGCTCAAAGTACGCAAGTTCCGTGCAAACAGCGCCTACGGAGACGCGCAAGGCTTCAGGCGGAAGGCTTCACAAGCTACATCGAGGACGTCCTCGACTTGTGCAAGTGCCTTGACCCTTCAATGATAGAAGCAGACAGGATCAAACACATCTTGAAAGAGATAGACGATGACACCTTCCAGATGCTGCAGGCCAAGCGCCCACGGACTGTCTCCAAACTCGCAGCGCTTTCCCAGAGCTTTGAAGAGTTGCGCACGCAACAGATAATGACACAGAGGCCAGCGGCTACCGACGAAACTCTCGCCGCATTGACCCTCAGTGGGGACTACAGCTCACTATTGTTAGAAATCAAACAATATCTGAGCATGGAGGTGGCCTGAAAACTGCCGTGCCTGTCCCTCTTTTGAGTGTCTCGCGCCCGCCATCAGACAGGTATTACAGGCACAGGACTCTGAGGCAATGCCGTCGGTCACCACGCCATTGACTCACGTTGCTGTCTTCAAGTGCACCGCAACCTCTACTATTGTCGACTTCTCAACAGGTGCGAGCCTTTTTCGCGTAGACAGCCTGCCCATGCACGCCATGATTTCTAGTTGCCCACAGAGGCCAACATTTGTAGACCATCACACATCTGGTGTCACAAATGTGCAAATGCCCCCCCCCCCCTTAAAAGCGCCAATGCAGGCCTCCACGATTGCCTACTGGCGCGCGGTGAGCCATTACGGAGGTCCATGACCACCAGTCGTGATTTCGATTAATTCTACGAAAGGTGCTTTTCGAATCAGGAAAACGTCAATTACTCTAATTTTCTCGCAAGCTCACTGGCGCTCCTTTTGTGGATAGCGCGGATGGTAGAATAATGCCACGTTCCATTTCCCATGTTTTGTTATCGTCCCAAAACACTACACAATTCTCGGTGCAAACCGTGCCTGCAGTTTTCGAGAAGCTTCTGGACTGTAGTAGATCATTTGGATAAGATCACGCCTACTCTGCGAACTGCACAGATTATTCTGGAACCTACGCTACCGCCAGCTATAACGCTAGAACATTCGATGCAAGAGTATAAGTGCCGACGCACTTCGCCGCTTGTCAGTAGTTTATTGACGGCCGACGCTCTGTTCGCTGCTTACCTGGTGCCGGGATTCCCGCGACCAGGGACGCTGCCAGTCGTCGACCCCATCTTATCGAGCATCAAGCGAACCCCGGGACAACCCCCCGGCTCTGTCCAGGCCTTCATCGTGAGCCAACGCCCGGGCACCACAGCGCAAGCCGTGAGAGCCAGGGCCAGGACGAATGTGTGATGGCTTTCACAGCACCACCACCGAAAGCTCATTGCTTTAACTTCAGCGCTCCAGAGGGGAGCACCGTCGACGACATCATAGATGCCCTCGAAGCAGTAACCGGCCCAGCCGGTATCAAGTCCCTCCAGCACATGACAGGTGCAAAGTTCGGCACCGCAGCCGCAAACGTCCATGCAGCCACCAAGCTGAAGAACCGGGGCGCCATTCTCTTGAACGGCGATTCAGTTCCACTAGTCAACGTAGGTCCTGAAATAGTCCACGTCACAGTCTTCCGGGTACCACTGTGGGTAAGCGACGCAGCTCTAGCGACTGCTCTCTCCGCCTTCGGCAACGTGCAACATATCCAAGAGCCAGTGTTCAAGGGCCGCCCTAGGGTTGGCACAGGTGTCCGTGTGGCGCGAGTAGAAATGCAAAGCCAAATACCGAACTTTCTGACAGTCCAAGCTTACAATGTCATGTGTTACTACCGGGGTGTCAAGAAAGTGTGCTCTAAGTGCAGAAATGCTGGCCACCTCGCCAAAGATTGTGCCACACCCCGTTGTACGTGCTGCAACGTGTTTGGAGATGCCACATAGGGATGCGCAGAACCATGTCGCAAGTGCTCGGGCAGACATGCAACAGCTGACTGCGTACGTCCGAAGTCCTTCGCAGCTGCTGCAGCAGCGGCAACTGAACAACAAGCGTGCACCGACCTCACGCCCGCATTGCAAGATGATTATCCGGTGCTCGAGCCTGCTAGCGACACTGACACAAGCGACACTGACGCCCATGCTGAACCACAAGACGCTGGAGACCTGCCTGCCCTGTCTGAGAAAGCCTCGTCAACCCTTCACACCCCGTCCAAGACCAGCGACTTCTCGTTGGACGCCTATGAAGAACACAGCTCATCCAAAGCCGAAGCCCGAGTGCCCGTACTTAGCAGAGATCACGAGAGCTACAGCTCTGACACAGTTGGCACCACCAGTAGCTCCGAGGCACAGAGAGCTTCGATGGGACGCGGCACCCGAACGACGGGACTTGCGGACGCTCCAATAATCGGCCCAGACAAGACCACAACAGTGATTATGCCATCGACAACGACAAGTGCCCGCGCCAGCAAGTACTCGGCTCAGACCCGAAAACTGAGCCTGTCTAACCCCATTCATCAGATTACAGGTGCGGCCGCTGGTGCGAGTGTCGGTGCCAGCGTCATGGAAATAGACCGTCCAGCCATCAAACGAGCCCACCCACCGACCACGGACTCTGAGGGCTCTACGGACAGTACTAAGCCCCAAAAACTCGCTAATGCTCTGACGACGTCAGAGCATTTCTGTCTTTAGTTTTGTTCACTCGTTCAGCGCTCGCCCCACCCCCTGCAAGGGGTTTCTCTGAAGTTTGCGCGCACTCCCCCTCTTTTCAAAATGGCTACGGTGCATTTTCTCTCCTTAAACGTCAGGGGTTTAAGACGCCGAGATAAGCTGAGAGAAGTCATGCACTTCGCAAGGTCACGTCATGTCGATATCCTTTTTTTACTGGAATGTAATTTTAGAACCCCTTTTATGTGCAATCCTTTCGTTCACACTCTGGAGTCGCGGCCTTTTTTTCGATAACTGATTCAAAGATGTGCGGAGTGGGAGTTGTTTTTTTTGACACCAGCCTTACGTCGAAGAGCACACTGTGTTTATGGTTTTGACGGCCGCGCACTAGCAGTAGACTTTGACCTTCACGGCAGACGAGTAAGGGCGCTCGTAATAAATGCCCCAGCTCAACGAGGGGGCACGGCCGACTTTTTCAATTCACTCGACTCATTTATGTTTGACAGTTACCCCACTTTCTTAGTTGGAGATTTCAACTGTGTTGAGGACACCGACAGAGATGCGCGCTGACGCAGACAAAGCAGACAATATAGTGGAGTTAGCGCATTGCGCCAACTCATCCGCAATTTCAAGCTCAGGGATGCGTAGGTCGACACTCACGGGAATGACTTCGTTGCAACCTTGCAACGGGGTCCCAACATGACCCGGCTAGACCACTACTATTTTCCACAAGTGCTAGCCACTCAATTCCTTAGTTGCGAGATCCTACATTTCCCACCGGACGTTCCATGCATTACAGACCACTTTTCAGCGTCTGTAAAACTTTTCTTTAAACAATCCATTACATTTAGAAACCATTGGAAAATGGACACCACACTCGTGCACGACCCGGAAAGCGTAGCATTACTGCGCGATGCACTATAGCAAGCGTGCGATAGGCCACCTGAGCCCCGCAGCTGAGACGCATTGAAACACAGTTGGCGCGCCGAGCTTATCAAAGCGGGGCGCGAAAGGAAACCGTGCCTGGCGACAGAGATAAACGACACCCTACGAAAAGCGCGCATTGTACGCAGAGGCAAGACGCTGACGTTCGCAATGCACGACTATCTCGATCAGTTAAAGGCGTGGTACGAACTTTTGCTACGTCTTAGTTCGCGCACGGCTACGCAGTCTTTTATCAACGGACGACCGGTTTCAGATCCAGCGGTTCTTCGAAGTTTTTGCAACGGCTCCTTGGGTGAACACATGCATGTTCCTTTCGTTCAGTTGCCGAACGGCGAACAGTCTACATGAGCAGAAGACATATTGAGGGTCTTTGAAACACATTTTTTGAATTTTTTCAGGGTGGTGAACGCGAGCGACGTGAACTATGACACCATAGGAAACGAGTTTTGCGCGGGAATTTCCCGCTCACCAGAGGAGCTCCGCGATGGTCTGTGCAGCCCAGTGACGCTGGATGAATTACGCTTTGTGCTTCAGCGCATGAACGCAATCGCCGCCACCGGCCCTGACGGGATACCTTTGAGTTTCTACAAAACCTTCCTTGAAACAATACAAGACCAACTTTTAACAATGCTAAATGGGCTTCTTGCTGACGGAATCAGACCGAATACGTTTTGTGAGTGCAGAATTATACTCTTGCTTAAAAGCGAGGGAGAGTCGTCCGACCCAAGGGCATGGAGGCCCATTTCTCTACTTAACTCGGATTATAAGATATTGACAGCCATCCTTGCAATCCGCATAACAATCATTCTACCGGAAATAGCGACATACAAACATGCTGTGTCCCAGGTCGTACGATCTATACCTCGCTTGCGCTGACTCGTGATTTATTAACGTACGCTACAAGAACACAAATATTTTTGTTTCCTTGGACCAGGAAAAAGCTTTTGATCACGTAGAATGAAACTATCTCTTCGCTGTGCTTGAGTGTTATGGCTTCCCAGCACATTTAACCGACACCCTCCGTTTACTCTACACAGACTTAGAAACGTAATTAGTAGTAAAGGGTTATACATCTGAACCTATTGCAATAAGTAGGGGAATTCTACAAGGCTGTCCCCTCTTCGCAATCCTCTTTGTATTATGCATAGATCCATTATTGAAACAAATCCCGAAATGTACTTCGATACGAGGTTTTCCTCTTCCAGGCTTGGGCGAAGTGAAAGTAGCGGCATACGCCGATGACATCTTCTTGTTTATTCGAAACATAGATAGCTACAGAGCCTTTCTGCGAATATTCCACACGTATAGTTACCTGTCGGGAGCACGTCTTAATCCCGGAAAAAGCAAGGCATTGTGCTTTGGGATGCACATTGAAGAGTTCCCTGATGGCGTCCAAATCGTCCAAGGCGTTAAAGTCTTAGGTGTAACTTTCTTTTCGACTAGTGAGGTAGTCGCACCACATGGAAATAAATCCAACACAAAGTGGACAGATGCATTGAAGTCGCCAGAACATTTCAACTACCTTTTACTGAAAGAGCTCATCTAACTAAATCCAGCATAACAACGCCACTGCTTTATGTAGCCAGAATTGCACGACCACCTCGACGGGTTTTGCTGAGAGTGGCTACTGCGTGCGGCTCCTTTTTTGGGGATGGCCATGCCGAAGCTTTTGCCAGAGACATGGTCCGCCTACCAGTAAAATGGGGAGGGCTCAGTGTACCCAACCTTGATGTAATGTGCCACATGTTGGCTCTCAAAAACACCTGGGCACTCTTAGAGAACTTATCGTATCGAGGCAGGCAACTTGTAGTGTATCTGTTAGGAACCTCTAGAAGACTTTTTGGTTTAGCAAACGACACGGGACCAGCTGCTGAGGAGGCACCAGCGTATCACACATATGTTATAAAATCTTTGCAACAATTGCGAAAGGATTTTCCTGTTGAAGAACTCCTGGAAATGTCCCCCACCGACATGAGCGTATCAATAGCATTTAAAAGCCTATCTGAAGAACAACGGCGGAAATGCCGGGCGAAAAGACGCTGGACTCTTACAAACACGTCTCTCCCTTCCGAGGGCCGTGACCTAAACTGGCTCAGAGAAGGGGGGGGGGCTTTACCAACGGCCGACCACCTTGTGGTCGCCTTGCGGCGGGGGGGGGGGGGCGCCCTCCGCCACATGCCCCCAATGCGGTCGCGTCGAAACACTGAACCATGTCTTCCATGAATGTATAGTAGCGCGCACCTTTTGGCGCATGGTTACCAGGATGTTCCAAACAAGTATGCAGTGGAAGTCTAGCCACAGGGATAACCTTGTCGTACTCTCAATGGCTATCGGAGCCTTCGTCTTATGGAAACGAAAGGGACTGGCCTGCCTGAGGGGACGCCCCCAGAAAGCCATGTTTCCCCTACTACATCGGCTAAGAAACATAATGCTTATGTGCTTATGCATCTTAACGCAGAACTAGTCTTGCTGGGAGGAAGGCTTTTCTCCGACGGTGGTCTACGCGATTCATTATCGTAAAAAACAACAAAGTGTCCATGCATTTCGTCCCTTATTGAGGAGGTGAGCTAGAGCTTGTACCGCTGTGACATTACAGTGTGTATTTTTCTTTTCTTCTTTAGAAACATGTATTTTTTGCAATATTGTTTTTGAGCGAGAGAGCAAATTGTCCTTACAGGTGAATGCAAATTATCACGCTACACTGTGAATGACCTCACCTTGTTTGTTCATATAGCCTTACTGTTCATTTAAGTTTAATCATCTCGATGTCATGAATGTCCTCTCTTTGTTGTACAATTTTGCATTGTACGTCACTGCATACGCTATGAGTTCTTTCGCTGTATATAACAGCTTGCATTGTACATACGCATTGTTCACCATTGTTCATTTTTATGTGTGCACATAAGCTGTATAAGATATATCCGGAAATAAAATTTTTTTAAACGCTATCTGTGCAAGACTGCTACTGTAATTGAACTTTCCATTTACCGGGCACAGGTTCGCCCAAATAAACACTTAAATCCCAACATAAAGTCTCCTGTCTTAGGCCACGTCACGACCCCGTGACATCTGGTGGAGGTGCTGCCCGTCAAGCCGTGAACCCAGCCCACGTCGCGGAGAGGACACCGACGCCAACGAGGAGCAGCGGACAAGCCGCCGACAGCAAGGGCTACCACCGGAGCACGGGCTTCTACAAGACAAGGCGCGGAAGACCAAGGCCATGACTGCGACTGCAGCGACAATGACAACCGCAGCGTCCAGCCCACGACGGTCATGCATCAACGCAGGGAACCACCAATTTTTCATGGGTCATCCGATCCGAGCGATCGCACGGGAAGAACTGCGCAAGCTGTTGTCTTCGGCGTAGCCTCAAGTGGATTCGATCGCTGACATTCTGCGAAAAGAAGTTCGGCAATCGCTTCGAATTCCCCAAGCACCGCTGTCCGAGCCGGAAGCTATGAGCTACGCCACTGCAGTGCACTACAACGCTCCTCCCCATCCACGCCAGAATGCCGCCACATCGCACTTCCGTCGACAGACGCCACCGCCGCCACCACCCCCACCGACGTCATACCGTTCACCAGCGGCCCAGCGCAGTGCACCGTGGAAGACTGACGTCTGGCGCACCCCTCACCACCGCCCGCTCTGCTACCACTGCGGCGAGGCCAGACACACATACCGCCGTTGCCAGTACCGACAGATGGGACTGCGTGGTTTCGCCGTCTATGCACCGCGTCCACAGCCAGGAAAACGACCACGTGACATTACCGACTACCTGACAGGAACTCAGTGGACACAACGAAGCCCTTCGCGTTTGCCGTCACCCAGCCGCCGCACATCACAGCCTCACCGGCACTACTCTGACCAAACGAGGGGTCGGTGTCTTAGCCCGTATCCGGGAAACTAAGGGCAGCAACCGTTGGAGGTACGGTTGCTGTGCAACGAACTACCGAAGATCCTCCGACGACGACGACACCGCGACGGAACTTTCCGAACACAACGCCAACCAGACAAAGCCCTGACGGCGAAACCTCACTTACCGAAGGTGACCTGATGACGCAACATGAAAGCAGCGGAATAAGCCGACGCAGCCGTGACCCGACGCCACACCCTAACTGTAATGCGAGACGGCGAACTAGCGACCTCGACGTTCTTATCTACGGCCACAGTGTGACCGCTCTCGTCGATACTGCAGCCGACTACTCCGTCATCAGTGGGTCGTTCGCCGTGAAGTTAAAGAAAGTTAGGACAGCTTGGGAAGGCCCTGAAGTCCACACAGCCGGAGGTCATCTCGTAAAGCCTGCAGAAATCTGCACGGCGAGAGTCAACATTAACGGCCGTATTTATACTACAGACTTCGTAGTCCTACAGCGTTGCTCGAGAGATGTAATCCTTGGCATGGACTTCTTATGCCTCCATGGTGCTGTCATCAACCTAAAAACAAAGTCGATAACTTTATCCACAGAAGAAGCACTACCGCCGCGCACGCCGTCAGGAAACCATGCCTTGAATGTGCTGGAAGAACAAGTCACCATTCCGCCTCGCTCAAGCGTCATTATTTCAGTCGGCGCTCCTAAATCACCTGACTTGGAAGGCGTCGTTGAAGGCAGTCAGCATCTGTTGGTCACCCGAAATATTTGCGTCGCAAGAGGAATTGCAGAGCTGCGGGGAGGCAAAGCAACGGTTATGCTCACGAATTTCAGCAATGAGTACAAACGTGTGAAATAAAGAACAACGGTCGCATACATCGAAGAAATTGTGGACGCAACCAGTGCTTTCGCCCTCACCAATTCTACGGAACCGGCTCATAGGAACCAACCCCCTCCCACAGATATCGACGTCAATCCCAGACCTCTGAACCCTAAGCAAGAACAGTTCAAGGCCCTGCTCCTGCAATACGAAGATTGCTTTTCGTCGTCATCAAACATTCGCGTCTCCAATCACGAAACATCGAATCATAACCGAAGAAAATGCCAGACCACTCCGTCAGAGTCCGTACAGGGTTTAAATATGGGAACGTGAGGCCATGAAGAGACATGTTGATAAAATGCTGCGGGATGACATTATCCAGCCGTCCAAGAGTCCATTGGCATCCCCCGTGGTGTTACTGAAGAAAAACGATGGGACCCTACGTTTCTGCGCCAATTATCGCCGCCTGAACAAAATCACAAGAAAGGACATGTATCCTCTCCCAATAATAGACGACGCACTTGATCGGCTCCATAACGCCAAGTACTTTTCGTCAATGGACCTCAAGACAGGCTATTGGCAAATCGAAGTCGACGAAGGAGACCGAGAGAAGACGGCGTTTATAACACCGGTCGGCCTCTTCGAGTTTAAGGTGATGCCCTTTGGGATTTGCTCGGCGCCTGCAACTTTTCAACGCGTTATGGATACAGTACTAGCAGGATTGAAGTGGCAGACTGTCCTTGTGTACTTGGACGACGTTGTCGTGTTTTCCTCGAGTTTCGACAAGCATCTTCGGCGCCTTGAAGCTGTACTTCGAGCCATCAAGACGTTCGGACTCACACTGAAGCCAGAAAAGTGCAGATTTGCGTACGATGAGCTCTTGTTTCTGGGGCAGGTTATTAGCAAGTCTGGAGTTCGTCCCGATCCGCGAAAACAGCCACCATCACCGACTTCCCACCACCCACTCACAAGAAGGCGGTGCGCTGATTTCTGGGCCTGTGCGCCTAATATAGACGGTTCGTGAAAAACTTCGCCCACATCGCCGATCCTCTCACTAACCTTATCAAGGCCGACGTGGAGTTCAAGTGGGAAAAGCCGCAGGAACACGCTTTCCATGAGCTTAAACATCGCCTCCAGACGCCTCCATTACTTGCGCATTTCGACGAATTCACCGAAACAGAAATACACACTGACGCAAGGAGCGTATGTCTTGCGCCATTCTTTTGCAGAGGGCTGACTGACTTGAAAGGGTTATTAGTTACGCCAGCCGATCGCTATTCAAAGCAGAAGCCAATTATTCCACAACAGAAAAGGAGTGCCTTGCCATCATCTGGGTCAAGTCGAAATTTCGCCCCTACCTCTATGGTTGGCCCTTCAAAGTTGTGAGCGACCAGCACGCCTTGTGTTGGCTAGCCACCTTGAAGGACCCTTCAGATCGCCTCGCACTATGGAGCCTGAGACTTCAAGAATATGACATTACCGTCATTTACAAGTCCGGCAAGAAACACTCCGACGCCGACTGTCTCTCTCGTGCGCCTGTCGACCAAGCACCACCCGACGACCCGGATGACGACTACTTCTTGGGAACGATAACTACCGACGACTTCGCTGAACGACAGCGGGCCGACCCGGAACTTAAGGCCCTAATAGAATACCTCGAAGGCAGGACCCCCGAACTCCCGAAGCTATTCAAGCGCGCACTTGCGTCGTTCTTCCTGCGAAACGGTCTTCCACAAAAGAAAAACTTTTCACCACTTCGAACTAAGTACCTCCTTGTGGTGCCTTCAGCTTTGCAACCAGAACTCCTGCAGGCCCTGCACGACGATCCGACGGCAGCGCACCTCGGGGTTTCTCACACGCTCGCGAGGATACTAGGTACTACTGGCCACGTCTTACCACCGACGTCACTCGTTATGTGAGGACATGCCGGGACTGTCAGTGACGCAAGGCACTGCCGACAAGGCCAGCGGGACTTCTGCAGCCAATTGAATCACCTTGTCGACCTTTCCAGCAAATTGGTATGGACCTATTTGGGCCGTTCCCGACGTCGGCTTTCGCAAACAAGTGGATCGTGGTAGCTACCGACTACCTCCCCCGCTACGCCGAGACAAAAGCTCTTCCCAAAGGCAGTGCATCTGAGGTAGCTAAGTTCTTCGTCGAAAATATAGTCCTACGTCACAGCGCTCCAGAGGTCCTTATCACCGACAGAGGAACGGCATTTATTGCTAACTTAACTCAAGTGGTCTTAGCATACAGGCAGACAAAACACCGCCGGACGACAGCGTACCACCCACAGACCAACGGCCTCACCAAGCGGCTTAACAAGACGATCTCCGACATGCTGGCAATGTACGTCGATGTCGAACACAAGAGGTGGGACGCCATTATTCCGTACGTGACCTTCGCATACAACACGGCGGTGCAGGAGACGACGCAGACATCTCCATACAAATTGGTCTACGGAAGGAGCCCGGCAACGACGCTCGATGCCATGTTACCCATCGTCACCGACGAAGAAAACTTCGATGTGAGTTAGTACCTTCAACGCGCCGAAGAAGCCCGACAACTCGCGCGTGTCCGTATCAAGAATCAACAGACGACCGACAGCCGCCGTTACAATCTTCGACGACGCTTCGTGGAATACCAACCCGGTGAACGTGTTTGGGTGTGGACGCCGATACGCCGACGTGGACTAAGTAAAAAGCTTCTACGACGGTACTTAGGACCTTACAGGGTGGTTCGACGTCTCGGCCCACTTGATTATGAGGTTGACCCCGACGGCATCACGAACTCTCAACGACGCTGATTGCGACCTGAAGTCGTTCATGTCGCGCGCCTCAAGCCGCTTCATGCGCGTTGACAAAACAAAACAGTGTTTTTTATTATTATTGTATCATAGTTTATTCATTGTACTTTCTTGCATCATTGTTGTACATCTTTAGTTAAAGCATCGGGACTATGCCTTTTTCAGAGGGGGGCAATACCACGTTCCATTTCTCATATATTGTTATCGTCCCAAAACACTACACAATTCTTAGCGCAAACCGCGCCTGCAGTTTTCGAGAAGCTTCCGGACTGTAGTAGATCATTTCGATAAGATGACGCCTACTCTGCGAACTGTACAGTTTATTCTGGAACCTACGCCACCACAAGCGATAACGCTAGAACGTTCGACGCAAGAGTATAAATGCCGACGCGCTTCCCCGCTCGTCAGTAGTTGATCGACGGCCGACGCTCCGTTCACTGCTATCTGTGCAAGACTGCTACCGTAATTGAACTTTCCATTTACCGGGCACAGGTTCGCCCAAATAAACAGTTAAATCCCAACATAACGTCTCCTGTCTTCGGCCACGTCAAGACCCCGTGACAATACCATATTGCGTATAAGGCCTGCTGCTTACTGCTTCACTGGTGGTTAGATGGAACACGAGGAGATCAACTCGGAGAGCTGGAAGGTTAATCACATTGATAAAGAGTGCTTACCAGCGCAAACGACAGGGCAGTAAAAAACAGAAGAAGAGATGATGAAATCGTCTCTTCTCCTGTACCCTCCTGCCCTGTCGTTTGCGCTGGTAAGCACTCTTTATCATGTTATACCAACACGCCCAATCCTACTGTCTCTCTAGTAATCAAACTGCTTTTTCAAGACAGCCACGCATAAGTCGGACGCCTGCACTGCCTGCTGCATTCATTATGGCTGCTCTACTCTGAAGTAGGTGGTCACTATTGCAACGCCACCTGGCGGTACAGATGAGAAAAAATGGTTTAACCCCGTGGCACAATCCAGATGCCATCACAACTATAAAGACTTATTTAATCTTCAATAACATTCATCGTGGCTTACAGTGCAAAACACCCGAACATGCACGAGGTCTTTTGTTCATATAGTCTATTATATATTCGTTTTTTCAAAGACAATGTCATTTGAAAGTCAGTGCGGTACCATATCCTTTTCTCTAGTCTAGGCCCGGGTGTTTAGCGCTGTAAGCCATGATGAATCGTCACCAAGGAACCCAGTTCTTATCATGTTGAATAACCATGCCATGGGCCAGCGCATTGGTACAAACATTTCTCGTTACGTGGGCCTTTTAGGTATAAACTTTGTGTGGTTTAGTAGTTTGGTGGGGTTTCAAAAATTTTTATTGTGGGTGTCTGCAGCAAAAACATATTGATTAAACCTCATTACCGGGGCATAACGGCAGAGGTAAAGTCCTCCACTTTTTTCGGTAACGGTAACTCGTGTCTTTTTCGTTACAGTAACAAGTTGCGTATCTAGATTATTTGTTACGCGTAAGACTCTGCCAGAGGCTCTATGCAGTGAGCAAAGCCGCGACAAAGCATGTGAGAGTGGGGCCATAAAGGCCACTCAATCGGCCCAGGGAATGTGGCACGCATCCGAAAACAGGTAAGCCAGTGAGGACAAATGTATCATTTGAGCAAAACCACCAAATCCTTATAGTTTTCTGCAGCACAGCTGCCGAACACGCGTAAAATCTGACTCAAATTCGCTCTTGATTGCAGTGACGGATGCGACCGCAGTATTTGAACCTCGCTGTAATCTCTCGCCATCGAAGCAGGATTGAATTTCTGTGAGTCTGAAATTACACCCGTGATCTTGCGGCCATAAGTCGAAAAACTTAATAATACGTCGACTCACTCAGATTATAGAATAAGGCGCGAATATGAGTCATATTGAGTCAAGTTGACTAAAAAATTTGTGAGCCATCATTCAAGAGATGCTGGCTAAGATATATCACCATGGGTGCGAGCCCGAGTGAGCCCGCTTGCGTAAACGTTTGCCGAGTATGAATCCGACTCAATTCGGTTGACCAAAATACTCATAGATCTGAGCCTGAGTGTTTCGGTTAGCTTGAGTCCTAGTGATTCCTAAGCGAAAAATATTTATTGAGTGAGCCTGCGTGCGCTACCTTTATTTGGCCGATCTATGGTTCGAAATATATAAAACCTCCCATTTTGATGTGCATTCTAATCGTATTGATGCACCGACTCGTAAAGCCTCACAAATTACCTTTCAAGTCATAATATTGTTCATTTCTCTGCGCACTTAGGATTCATTCCAGGTGGGGCAATTAATAAACATCGCCCATATATATGCAGGATAGCGACTATTCATAACTCCTAATAAAAGGTACAAAATTGAATGGTGTCACATCATGCACCAATCAGCTCAGGCATGAACAATAAGTACATTCCCAGCATGAATAAAATGCTAATTCTAGGCTAACACAACATAATCTAAAATATTTATTTCACCACACTTCTAAAAACCTATGCAACGCTTGTAGCATACTTTTGAACGGCACAGCTATTCGTACCACTTTTTGCAGTGGATTTGGTCCCGGAGCTAATTCCGTTAGTGGCAGAACGAGTTCAAAACTTATGTTTCAATTTTTAACGACACTTTAGCAGTTTCCTAGCATGAATCCCACAACTTTCGCAGTGTAATAGAGATTTTTATTGATTGCACTGGCTCAAACTTTCATTTTACGAGTAATAGGCACGCGCACAAAGTGGGTAGAAGGGCACCCCTCCATTCTTGTCACCTGACAGGGGGGTGCAAAATGTGCTCCCTTCATTGACTAGGGTACAGGGTGCCCTCATCATCACTTAAGGTGATAGGTAGGCAAAAAGTTTGAAGGTCACGAACACTGGCTCATAGATTGTATTTTGCGCTGTTGACTCACTCAGACTCGCACTGACTGAAATGTTCCTGAGCCAGCCGGGCTCCCTCGGACTCACGCTCTCGAAAATGTTCTTTTACCGGACTCACTCACAATCAGACACACGGCTCTGTATGAGTCAGATTGAGTGCGAAGGAGTCGACTCATGAGTCCGTCTAAAATTATCTTTTTTGATCAAGGCGTCAATGCTGTTTAACGCAATATCTCACTTGATAGGCGCTCTTCTTGGCGCATTTTGATATAGCACCTTCAAATACACGGTATGAGTGGTTTCAAACCAGCAAAGATAGTTTTTATTGAAAGATATGACGAGATATTTTATCAATACCTTCCTCAGAAGAGTTGGTGGAGGCATCTCGCTACGTAATTTGTGCCGGTATTTAATAAATATAAATGGTATGTACACGGTACCGTTTTTGAATACTCGTGATTAGACGTGAGTATAGGCATGAAAGCAGGTAAGCCTAATAGTGATTCTGAACACGAGTAGATATCACCTAAAGGGGCCCTGCAACAATTTTGAGCAAGGTGAGAAAATGCTGCCGATCGGTGGTTGAGGCTCCCAAGTAGACATGAGCCAAATGTTATAGCGCAGCACGCTGCCTGGAATTCACAATAAATTATCAAAATCAGGAAAATATTGCTTTCTTTTCCCCCGACAAATGACGGAAGACGCTCAAACGTTACTCGTACAATGCTTATCTATCAGCTATCTGCTGATTCCCACATGGCGCCCTCGGTCGTTGTACAGATTGCCGCGGGAGGCCGTCACTTGTCCACACGTGCGCGTGCAATCGCACTGAGAAAGCTGCTTATTCAAAGAAAAAAAATAAAGAAAAAGGGCCGAAGGTCACGAGGCGGGCGTGACGTTTTTTGCTTGCCTCTCTTCGCTCCGTGCTTAGCTTATAGCACTTTCGTCAGGACGAAAGAAGAGAGAAGTCGAATGCAGCGTGCGACAAATCTTTGTAACTCCGCTCACACTGAACGGATTTTTAAAACTTTTGCGTTGAAGTTTTGAGGCAAGTTACTTATTTCTATTGTTGCTAAAGAAAGGTGTTTCAGGGCCACTTAAAATCGGCAAACATAGGTGCAACTCTCTCCACCTCCCTCAAGAGATATCTTGCGCTTTGGACTCACTCGGACTCAGACTTGTCAACATTTTCTTGGGTTAGACTCACTCATACTCAAGTTGACCAAATTATTACTCAACCAGACCAGCACCCCCTGAAATTCTTCAGGCCTACGCCCTCCACCATGGCGTCCCCACTGGCCGTCCGACCGGTCCGACACTTTCAAGCCGGTACCGCCACACATTCCCGAATTTACTCTCGCTGCAGTAGTGACGGCCGCGCTGCACGTGTGCTCTCGAGTCTGTTAAGCCATTTTCTGTGCGTTGTGCTTCTAGGGCATTTTCTGCTACTGGAGTTTTATGGCATGAGGCTTCTGACATGCCCAACAAGTGTTGTGTGCCGGGATGATAAAGTAACCGCAAGACTGGGAAGAAAGTTCAAGTATTTGTGTTTCCCGAAGATGAAGCACAGAGGAAGCAGTGGCTTGGTGCTATTCCAGGAAAGAATTTCTTTCCAACGAAAAACAATAAGGTAAGAAGAAACTGTATGATAAAATTACATTACACTGAGGGTTATATCGCACTTATTGTAGCAGTTCGCGATACGCTTGTGCAATACGCAGACGCATTGTGAGATTCGCTGATGCTCTCCAAGTGTTGTTGGTATGCAGTTATGCGCATTGTATTTCACCGAGTCATGCCTCGGGAACAAGTCATCCTACACGGATCCTAAGACAGTAAGAGCAGTAGAAGTCCCACTGAATTTACCACGCCTGCGTTCAGGATTAGTGCCTACTCTGTTCCTGGGACGCCCATCGTACTTGTCGACAGATAAACTCCACTCCTAGATAATGCTCAGAAATGAAAAAAAAATGTGAAGAAAATCGGCTGACATTGCTCGTGCCATCGCATAATTTGACGTATCTTATCGCGATGAAGAAACGAAACATTCTTTTTGTTCGCTTCCTGGACCTACTAGAATGCTTGAAGAATGTATCTGCGCCAGATGAGTGGACAGTTATTCACCACCCAAACTGCCCTGTTTTTAAATATGGTCGATGAGAACATGCCAGTGTTCGGGTCATATGTCGCTGTTTTCTTCGGCCTGAGTATCAATGTATGTTGTCATGGTAGTAAATTAAGCCGTATACGTAATTATGTCGTTCCAGGAAGCATTGGTAATGTGAATGCTGTGGATGCCACCCTAAGTAAACTTCAAAGCATCTTCCATGCAGAATGGTCCTCAGAAGGTCTTTCTGATGTAGTGTGTAGCCTTCTCGAGCAACTTGAACGGAATGCCATTAACAGCAAAAAAACGAAACTTTCCATTCTTGCAAGAACACGTGGCGTTGCATGAAAAAAGCAGTTTCAGTGTTCTTTTGATAGTATGGTGGTAGATTGTATACTGCATACCGCATCTACACACGCCTGCAAGTTCCTGAGTAGATCAGTTTTTTTGCCATGCCACATTGCAACATTAGTAGAAACGTTTGCTCCTCACTCCACTTGTCTCTTGAGATGGAATCAGCGAGTCGAATTTTCTCAGGTACATTAGGCATATGCCTATGCAGCCGCATAAACATGACGTTGTTTTCATGCTCTACGAAATTCCTATCCAGCTGTATTTTTATTTCGACGGCGGAAAATTTTCAGGAGCGGCGGATAACAGTGAAGAGGCTATTATGAGCTCATGTGTTCATGCTACAAAGCATGCTGACTTCTTTTCGCAGGATTGTGCACATTCTACCTGCACGAACAATGAGGGCTCGCACACTTCATGCTGTCCTTTAAAATGTAATAGTTGGCCTTGAGAAAATTGGTTTTAAAGCTGTTGCAGTGCAGCAAAGCAATCAGTCGCAAGGCACTCAGTATGTTTTCTGACCCACCAAAGCCTAATGCACATAAAAAATGCAACACAACCTATGTGTTATGTTGTTGACTATGTTCACTTATAGAAATGCATACGGAATAACTGGCTAAAACAGAATAATCCTGGCGCAAACATATATTTCCCACCTATTCACCTCACAGACAACAGCGTCCATCCCGACTGCATAGAGAGGGCATCGTTCAAAGACCGCCGTGAGCTGCACAAACTAGAGGTTTCGCAGCTTTTCAAATATAGCTATACCCTTTCCTAAAAGCACTAAATTCCAGCAACTTGGAAAGGCACAATGTCAACTGGTTCTACAAATATTCAGCGTTTTGTGGCTGAGGCTCTGAATTCCCACTGCAACTTTCATGCTTTATGGCATGCTAAAGAAACTGCTAATTTTTTTCAGGATTGTTCTTCTCTGATGGAAGATAGTCAACGTTAAAACACCTCACAAAAGCTATCAACACAGAAATTTTTATGAAGAGCCAGTTTACTGCCTGATTGGTGACCATGAGCTGGTGTTTTTTTTTTATGCGTTTGTCGCTTAACTGTATGTGTGGAAATCCAAGAAACACGACAACGCCATTCTCATGCGAGAAACTTGTGCTGCTCTAAGACATTCCATGTATGCACTACTTGAGCTCACCAACTGCTGTCTTCTCGAACTTCGTCATAAATGTGTGTTTCTCGGCAAACTTCGGACAGATGTTCTAGAAAATCGATTTCGCCAGTACAGGCCTGGGGGTCATTACCACATCAGCCCTAGGCAGGTGTACGAGGTTCAACGCAGGATTCACCTACAAATACTCGTACCAATATGAGCAATGACGAATTTATTGATGCAGAGGCTGCTCCAAATAGAACAGCTACAAATCAACATGACTTCAGAATTGCTGTGAAACCTGAGGACCTTGACAGCTTAACAAACACGTCACAGTTTTCACTTATGTTTCTGCAAAAACGGTAATGAAAATTGCAACTACTACCAAGAGAACTTGGTTGCTAACAGTTGTGACCCTGAGTGTGCTGATGACGCTAAATTTTTATTAGCAAGTTGTCTGCTCACCGCATTCATGGCGTCTGCTCACCGAATTGCAATTATGGCTAGTTTAATAACTTAAAATTGCAGCATATCTATTGAACCAGCAAGTACACTATTAATTTGAAGAAGCGTGAATTTGTTGTTGTGCTGAAGTTTGGTCGGTAGAATTTCATGCCAGTGGATAATTTCACTTTGTGGCTGTTTCCCTCCCACGCTTCATGTGGCCGTCGTATATCTGTTTCTCTGTTGATGCGTGCCTTCGCGCCTTCCGATGGAACGCTCTTGTTTTTCTTTTTGGCTTCCACCAAAAGAGGATCCAACGTACACGGACTGTTGTGCATGGTTGCATATCCGATACTTGGAAATGCAGCATTCTTGGCCCGAAGACGCTGTGTGAACACCCCCTCGGCACGTTAGGCTTAGCTGGTGCGGCTAAGCAAGAAGCATAGCCCGCTAATATCTACAAAATGTACCTGATCTTTTGTTCTCGGAGTGAGATGAAACAAATCAATGGCCGATTTCACCATTTGTTTACTGCTGTCAGCACAGTGGGTGTCAAGTCCGGATTGAAGCGGGTGGTCACTTCTGCATGGGTGCTGTTATGTTGATTTGTAAACACAGTAATCGGTGGTGACTGACGCAAGTATTTGAATGCTTACGAAGTAAATGCAAAAAAATAATAAACATATTCAATATCGATGTAGCGTAAAAAACACCAAAAATGGACCATTTTAGCAAACCCTGTCAATTTCGAGGCACTTGTAAGTGGGACTACGTTTTGGTGCGCAATTGTGTGGCTTCCTTACACCCCGCCGCTTTGGTAGTGCCGAACTAAATGGTGACACTTAGTATAAGAACAGTGTCGATGTTTTTTTTTGTTTTTTTTTTTGCGCCACATAAGTCACATCTTTCCGATGATTCACAAAGCCCTGAAGGATAAGCAGGCAAAGAGCCAGTTATGAGAGTAAGCATAGCACAGCTCTTAGAGAAGCTGTGTATGCCATTCCAATCCCTTGCGGTAAAAAGTACGTGGAACAATGGACGCGGTGTGTGAATGTCCAGCCTGGAAAGCATGAGCTCTCACTTCGAGGCGTTGTGCGAGTCCATCTACAGGAACATTGCAGGTCATGCAATTTCCTTCCCATCTTCAACAGAACGACCGTCAGTTTACAACATGCGAACCAATTGACAGGACAAATTCTCGAGTTCTAAAACATATCAATTGAATACGCGCCTTGGGAAGACTAATTCAGTTACTTCAAAGGTTTATGTTCTACTCTATTTAGTTTTTATCACGCTATCTTGATGTTTCTTTGTGTCTCCCGCATGTCACGAGGTTGGCACTTCGTATGTATGTTTCATATGTTCTTTTTTAAATAATATAGGTCTTCAAGGTCAGTGTCGTATGATTCAGCGTCAGTGTCTAATGTCATCACCAAATGTAGCTCAGTAAACATGGCGCCTAGGCTGACGGAAGCAAGTGTGCTTTCAAGATTTAACAAAAATACGTAGCGAAGAGTTTAGGAGGCGTTCTCATGTATACAGATCAGGTGATGAATCAGTCACGCGGCCACTAATAGTGCTGCATCCAGCCGAGGTCGATCACTTCACTGCTAGTCACTAAAGACATAATTTGTTTAAACTTTTTTTGTTTCATTTTTTTATCACGTGCCTAGATCTTAAAGTATCTGACTTTGTGCGTGTGTGTGTCACTGATTATATTTGAGTTAAGAGCGCTGCATACGTGCGCTCATTTTTGTCTGTGTTCTTTGCGCTACACCTTAATATGATTGTCTTACGAAATTGAAAATCGTAGCGCTGGTTAACTTTCACAAATAAAAGATTGGCATGTCTGAAGTACAGTGGGAATCAATGGTATGAGAAGCACGAATGAGAATGGATGATATGTCTCTTTAATAACAGCAAAACGTTATGCGGCCGACGGAAATGACGTCGTACATAACTTCCATGTCATGAATACTTTGTTTGGACGTGTCATTTACCTTCGTCGTCTAGCGAAACGTCCGCGAGGTCACTATGAGCGCCGCATTTAGTCATGCTTCACGTGACACACATATCATCATTTGAACGAGTTATTTATCTTACTCGTCTATTCACGTCACGGGATACCAAATTTAGTATTTGCGGCACCAGCGAAACGGCCAAGAGCACAATGTGAGCCGATCATTTGTCAGGTTTCATTAGACACATATCTCATCATTATCATGCTTATACGTGTAATTTACCCTTGTCGTCTCTTCACATCACGCGATACAAAATTCTGTATATGTGGAGCTAGTGAAACGGTTAGGAGCACGCTATGAGCGTAGCATGTCGTCATGTTTCACATGACACGCATATCAATATTACCGTGTTCGGACGTGTCTTGTACCTTCGGCGTCTGTTCACGTCACATGATAACAAATATTACATGTGTGAAGCTAGCGAAACGGCTGCGAACGCATCTTGAGCGTAGCATTTAGTCATGCTTTATATGACACGTATCTCAACATTGTCATGTTTGGACAGGTCAATTACCTTCATTGTTCATTCATGTCACGTAATACTAAATTCGATACCTGTGGAGCTAGCGCAATGACCGGGAGCACGCTATGAGCGTAGCATGCAGTCACGTTTTATATGACACGCAGATCATTATTATCACGTTTGGACATGTAATTTACTTTGGTTCCCCGCAGGGGTGTCTGCGTATGCAGGCGTTTGGTGTGTAGCGACACCATGGACCCGAGCTCACGGGGGCGGTTTTGACTCCCTCCTACGCCTAGCCCATGCGTTGCTTTGCTGTGTCCGGGGAAAATGGGATCCTGGGGGTTGAGCCGACGCCGGGTGATTCAACTTTTAAGCCCCTCCCCCCCACCTCGGCTGAGGCAACACACCGCGGCTTCACGTAGACGGTACCCCTGGGCTGACCCATTCAGGAGAAATCGGCAGTCGCCTTTTCCTCTCTCGCTCCCCTACGACTTTGTCTTTATTTGTCACTTTTAGTCTGTCCTGTCTACTTCTCTCTTTTTCTTACTTCCGCTTCTTCCTGGCGGCAAGGGTTAACATTGTGTGTTCACCCCACCTTGGGACGCCTCACATCAGGTTGTAGTGACGGTGCACAGCTGGCGTATGCAAACAATTTCTTCATGTCTTGCAGCTTCCCCTCGTTCGGCTCGGTGGTGGGTGCCTGCCACCGCCACCAAACACACTCTATATTTTTTGCCAGAAACTTCCAACCCTCTATTGATCGCTCCCTGAAGAGGGCGCGCACAGAAGCAAGCTTTCGACTATTCCAACTAAACGAAACCAACTTTCCACGCTACCACGTTATCCACAGTGACACACCAGCAAAACTTATCAAAAAATTTTCACCGTTCCTAGTTTCAAGGTGCCTAAAAGACACACTTGGAACAGGATACAAAGGTAAAAAATGGTCAGTGGTCACCTTCTCTTTGAAGTTCGAGACAAAGAACAATATGATAAACTATCTAGTTTGAAGACCTTTGGTAATGTCCCCATCACTGTTTCAGGACATCGTTCGATGAACACGGTCCGAGGAGTCGTATCGGAGGATGACCTAGTTGACTTGACAGATACCGAACTTCTCGACAGCTGGAAAGAAGATAATGCAGTTAATGTACAGAGAATCAAGATGAAGCGAAATGGCAAAGAAACTCCAAAAACTTATAATCGTTTCCTTTGGCTCCAGCATCTTCCCCGAAACACTCACAACTGGGTACACAAAGCTTCGTGTTCGACCATACATATCTAACCCGCGACGATGCTTTCAATGTCAGAGACATGGCCACGGCTCGCAAAGCTGTTGTGGCCGACAAACTTGTGCACGATATGGAGTTTCGGGTCACACCTGCGTTACCTGCACAGAACCGGCACACTGCGTCAACTGTGATGGAAATCATGCCTCATACTCGCGGTCATGTCTATTCTGGAAGAAAAAATAAAGAGATAATCACGTTGAAGGTGAAAGAAAACATCTCAATTAAAGAAGCAAGAAGAAGGGTCTCGTCATTCTATGGCCCAAAATCATATGATGATGTGGCGCGTCCGAGGTAGCGTCGCACCAGCCCTCGCCACTGCTTCGGCCTGCACAGAGCGAGTCGTCAGCTGTGGCGCCTGCCCCCAAGGTGGCAGTAGTTCAGTCTACTCCGCCTACATATGAACAGAGATAAGAGACCCCAGGGTATTCGTGTTTCAAGGCCTCCCCTCATCAGGCGAGGCCCAAACTTCGAAAAGCAAATAACGAAAAGCAAATAACGGGGCCTGGTGACGGCCCTGTTACTTAATTTCAAACTTCCCACCTGAATAGCCTCACGCTCTTCATACACACAGAACTACTTTACTTTCACCACGAACACTCAAATTATACATTGGAACTTCAGGGGCTTTCTAACGAATCTTGACGATGCCCAAGAGCTGTTATACAAACACTCACCAAAAGTACTGTGTGTACAAAAAAACACCTAAAACCTGGACACACCAAATTTCTACGCAACTACATTATTTTCCGAAAAGACCGTGGTGCCATGACACCATCCGGAGGTGTAGCCATTATAGTCAATCAAGGTATCGCATGCACACACTTACAACAACAAACGTCTCTTTAGACAGTGGCTGTACGAGCTGTTTTTTTTTGATAAACTGATCGCTATTTGCACTATTAACATTCCTCCAAGCCATCAGCTGCAAAAACATGATTTACAATGTTTAAGTGATGAACTTCCAGAGCCTTACCTTCTCCTTAGAGACTTGAACGCACACAGCTAGCTATGGGGTGACTCTCACTGTGACGCACGAGGTCGACTGATTGAACCGTTCCTCCTCTCGTCAAGCGCATGTCTCCTGAATCGAAAAGAACAAACCTATTATTATTTCACTAACACAACCTATTCCTCCATAGACCTAAGTATAGTATCTTCGTCCCTTGTGCCTCTACTCCAGTGGAAAGTAATCAGTAATCCCTACGGAAGTGACCACTTTCTCATAGCTTTGAGCACAATTACAGCAAGTGAGTGTCGACCACGGGTTGTCAAATGACTCACAAACGCAGATGACTGAGAAATGTTTTCTACCATCACTCGTTTAGGTGGGAATCATATATGTACTTTGAGCATTGATGCTGCTTTCAACTACCTCACAGCGTTTTTGCTTGACTCTGCAACAAAATGCACCCCACAAACGAACGGTCACCCTGAAAAACGGCGGGTTCCGTGGTGGAACTAAGAGTTCCACCACGGCAAACGCCGTTTTTCAGCAAAACAAAGCAGCAAAACAAACAGCAAAACAAAGCATGGAGGTTGCGTTGGAACTCACCGACAGCCGAAAATCTTGACAGCTTTAGGAAAATAAAGTTTCAAGGCAGGAGAACGCGTCAGCAGGCCAGAAGAAAAAGCTTGCAGAAGTTTTTATCAGAAATGAATTCATATACACGAGAGACTAAAGTCTGGAACGTGGTTGCTAGCGTAGGAGGAAAACAAGTGCACTCACTCCCACTTGTTAACATACAGGGCCTTGGAAGATCAGGCGAACTTCCTTGGGGCACACTTCAGACAGGCGTCAAGCTCGTCACACTGTACTGATGCTTTTAAAAAATACAGAACAACAATAGAAAACTAGAAGCCCGAACACAAATGTACTAGACACGAGGCATATAACCAAGCTTTCTGCTTAGCTGAGTTCCAAACATCACTAAACTCCGGCAGTAATTCCACCCCAGGTTCTGACCGAGTGGTGTTTGAATTGTTAAAAAATCTGCCAATCGAAACACAAAAAACCTTACTTTGCTTGTACAATGCTATCTGGTTCTCCGGCACTCTCCCTTCTTCCTGAAAAGAGGCTACTGTTATTCTTATTTTGTACCAGGGCAAGGACCCTTCTTCAGTTTTGAGTTACAGGCCTATTGCGCTTACAAGCTGCTTATGCAAACCTCTCGAAAAAATGATAAACTGTCGACTTGTTCGACTCCTTGAAATGAACAATTTGCGCGACCATTATCAGTGCGGGTTTCGAGAGGGTGGATCCACCACCAACCACCTTGTTCGTATCGAGGCACACATCAGAGACGCTCTCGTCCAAAAGAATAATTTCTCTCTCTGTTCCTCAATATTGTCACGCAGTAAAGGACGACGCAGTTGTCTATAAGGAAAACAAGTTTATTGGAGCGAGCTTGTGCTCCCCTAACAACTGACAGAATACACAGGCGGCGAAGTAGTGGTCGGCAAAACGACGTGCACGCTAGTGAGCATCGGCGATCTAATGTCGCGGCATCGGCTGTGCGGGAATTTATATCCCTCGGCGCGAGGGTTTCTCGAATAGTCGAATTGTATCGAGAACGCTGTGATAGCGTTTGTTTGAAACGCTGTTTGTTCGGAACGCCCGAAACGCTGTTCGATAGCGTTTGTTCGAAACGCTGTGAAAACAGTGATAGCACAGGCCGGCGCAGCCAGGCCGAAAAAACAAAACACAAATAAACAAACCCAATGCATAGTTCGCGGCATTACCCCCCCTCTAAGAGTGCATCGACACGATGCTAACATAAGGGACAGTCCAAACAAATTAAAATAAAAGTTCGTCATCGTCCGTAGAAAGGTTTTAAGCGAACCACATGGACGACTTCGGGCCGCGTGCGTCGTCGTGACGTACGGGAGTCACCATCGGGGATCACTTCGTACGTTAGTTCGCCAACACGTCGTAGAATCCGGTAGGGTCCGAAATAGCGTCGTAGAAGTTTCTCACTGAGTCCACGTCGTCGAATGGGAGTCCAAACCCACACACGATCTCCAGGATGGTACTCGGCGTCTCGGCGTCGGAGATTGTAGCGTCCGGTATCCACCAGTTGCTGGTCCGTTATACGAACTCGAGCGAGCTGGCGGGCCTCCTCCGCACGTTGGAGGTATCCTTGGACGTCGGCGTTGAGGTCGTCGTCTTCTACGTGCGGAAGCATGGCGTCAAGCATCGTAGTCAGCCGTCTTCCGTAGACGAGCTCGAACGGTGTCATCTGCGTGGTTTCTCGGATAGCCGTGTTGCACGCAAACGTGACGTACGGGAGGACTTCGTCCCACGTCTTATGTTCAACGTCGACGTACATAGACAGCATATCCGCGATTGTCTTATTCAGCCGTTCCGTTAGTCCGTTCGTTTGGGGGTGGTACGCCGTCGTTCTTCTGTGATCCGTGTTGCTGTAGCGTAAGATTCCTTGCATGAGCTCCGCAGTGAAGTCGTTCGCGGTCCGTGATTAGGACCTCAGGGGCTCCATGTCGCAGCACAACTTGGTTAATAAAGAACTTTGCAACTTCTTGTGCAGTTCCCCTCGGTAGAGCGGTGGTCTCTGCGTAACGCGTCATGTAGTCTGTCGCTACGACAATCCATTTGTTCGCGGATCGGGATGTAGAGAATTGGCCCAGAAGGTACGTTCCGATCTGTTGGAAGGGCCTTGTTGGGACGGCGATCGGCTGAAGAAGTCCGGCGGGTCTCTTCGGTGGTGTTTTTCGTCGCTGGCAGTCACGGACGGCAGCTCCGGACGTAGTGGGTGACATCGGATGTAAGGCGGGGCCAGAAGTATTTCGCCTTGATTTTTGTAATCGAGCGACCTGTTCCGAGATGCCCGGAAGACGGGTCGTCATGGCACGCTTCCAAAATTTTGTCACGAAGGTCAGCGAGGATAACAAGTAGACAATTCGTTCTCGTTCCGGGGTTGAAATTCTTCTTCACTAGGATGGAGTTTTTGAGGCTGAACGCTGGTAAGTTGCGCTTGAACGCCCTAGGCACGGCGACGTTGCGTCCTTCGAGGTAGTCGATCATGGCGTGGAGGTCAGGGTCGGCACGCTGCTGGGCGGCTAGGTCGCTCTCTGTCACGACTCCGAATAACGCACTGTCTTCATCGGAGTCCTGTGGTGGTGGGTCGACGGGGGCGCGGGACAGGCAGTCAGCGTCGAAGTGTTTTCTGCCGGATTTGTAGAATATTGTAACGTCGAACGCTTGCAGGCGCAAGCTCCACCGCCCAAGACGGCCAGAGGGGTCCTTCAAATTGGCGAGCCAACACAGCGCATGATGGTCTGTCACAACCTTAAACGGTCTACCATAGACGTATCGGCGAAATTTTGAAATGGCCCATATGATAGCCAGGCACTCTTTCTCGGAGGCAGAGTAGTTTCTCTCCTCCTTCGACAGACCACGGCTTGCATAGGCGATTACCTTTTCGTAACCTCTTTGCTTTTGGACGAGGACGGCACCCAAACCGATATCACTGGCGTCCGTGTGCATTTCTGTTTCGGTGTTTTCGTCGAAATGAGCGAGCACGGGCAGGTTTCGCAGGCGTTGTTGCAGCTCGCAGAATGCCTTTTCTTGGTCGTTTTCCCAGCTGAAAGGGGTGCTTTCTTTCGTCAGGCACGTGAGTGGCTCTGCAATGCGTGCGAAGTTTGCAACGAAGCGCCGGTAGTATGCGCACAGTCCGAGAAACCTTCACACACCCTTCTTATCTTTCGGCCTTGGGAAGTTCGCAATGGCTGATGTTTTTGCCGGGGTAGGACTCCTGCGGCGTTCACGACGTGACCCAAAAACTTGAGTTCGTCGTACGCGAAACGGCACTTCTCAGGCTTCAGCGTTAACCCCGACGTACGAATGGCCTCGAGTACAGATTCCAACCTTATGAGGTGTTCGTCGAAAGTCCGGGCGAATACGACAACGTCGTTGAGGTATACGAGGCAAGTGTGCCACTTGAGGCCTGCTAGCACAGTGTCCATGACTCTCTGAAACGTTGCGGGCGCCGTGCACAGCCCAAACGGCATCACCTTGAACTCATATTGACCGTCCGTTGTTATAAATGCAGTCTTCTCTCGGTCTCTCTCGTCCACTTCAATTTGCCAGCAGCCGGTCTTCAGATCCATGGATGAGAAGTACTTGGCGTGGCAGAGGTGGTCGAGGGCGTCGTCGATTTGTGGCAGGGGGTGCACGTCCTTTTTGATGATTTCGTTTAGTCTCCGGTAGTCAACGCAGAATCTTAGTGTTATCTTTTTTCTTCACGAGTACAACAGGCGCAGCCCACGGACTTTTCGATGGCTGTATTATGACGTCGCTGAGCATGTCATCTACTTGAGTCCGGATGGCTTCGCGCTCGTTTGAAGAAATGCGGTACGGTGACTTTCTGGTAGATCGGGCTCCATCTTCATTTATTATCCGGTGCTTCGCCAAAGGTGTCTGACGTAACTTCGAGTTCGAGAAAAAACACTCGCTGTAGCGACGGAGCAACTCCAGTAATCTGTCCCGATTTTCTCGCGACAGCGCCGGGTTCACGTCGAAAGCATGTGGCAGTCTGGAAGCATCTGCGCGTGCGCGTTGAAAGGTGGCGACCGCGATTACTTGACTCGCTTCTTGCGTTTCATTGAGGAACGCAATCGCAGCGCCCTTGTTTAGATGCTGGTACTCCTCGGTGAAATTGGTGACCAAAACGTGGGATCTGCGTTGCTTAAACCGCGCAATGCCTCTTGGGACAGACACACCGCGGTCTAGTCTCCACGATAGCGTCGACGTCAGGGGCAGCACCTTCACAATATACGGCGATCATCAAGCTTGCGCGGGGTGGCAGGGGGACGCGATCGTCGGCGATCCTTACAGCAGCACGGTGTCCGAGGTTCGGCTGCGGCGTCGTGGAGTGATCGGAAGAAAACGTTATCGACCTGGTCTGCAGATCAATTATTGCACCATTGTCCGTCAAAAAGTCTATTCCGATAATTACGTCGCGGGAGCAGTTAGACAAAATGACGAACTCCGCAGGGTACGTAGTGCCGTCTATGGTGACGCACGATGTGCACATTCCACTGGGGGTCACGAGGTGGCCTCCTGCTGTGCGTATGTGCGGACCGTCCCATCTCGTCGTAACTTTCTTTAGCTTGGACGCGAATGACCCGCTCATGACCGAGTAGTCGGCTCCCGTGTCGATAAGGGCGACTACGTTAAGGCCGTCGATGGACAACTGGACGTCGGATGCCGCTTTCCTCGAATTTCGGGTGCGTCGGGGCGTCGCATTGCGGCTTGCGCGTGTTGATGGTCGGGCACTATGCGTCGTCATCGTCGTCTTCTCAGCGGCAGGCTTCGTCATTTCGTGTACGCGTCGCGCAGCGTAGCTGTCGTCGTTTTCCGGGGTCTCATCAGGGTGTCGTCGGGTCGTCGGGATGAGGGCATGTCGTGAGTCACGGTCTTGCGTCGTTGGAGGGTTCTCATTTTGTCGTCGTTGCGCAACTTCACCTCCAGAAGTTGCTGCTTTTAGTTTCCCCTCGTGGGCTGGGGGACCTTCCACGGGCGAAGTCAGCATTGCTGCGACGGTTGGGGGATTGGTACGGGTAGGGCGACGGCGAACGGTTGAAACGGGATGGTCCGCGGCTGTTGTTCGACAGGTATTTTTCGATCTCAAATGGGCGCTGGCCGGCTCGCGGGCGCGGTTTGTCGACGAAGAACCCACGCAAACCCAGCCTCTTGTACGGGCAGCAGCGGTAGACGTGGTCGGCCTCTCCGCAGTGGTAGCACAGCGGACGATTATCTGGCGTTCGCCACACTTTGGTCTTCCTGGGCGCCTGGTTTCAAGTTACAGGGGGTCGGGCGGGCGACATTGGGCGGCGGTACGACGGGGCCTCTTGATAACGGGTTGAGACGGGTCGGGGTCGACGAGCAGCAGCGGAGTAGGTCATCGCTTGTGGTTCGTAAGATGCTTCCGACGGCGTAGAATTCCCCAGTGCTTGCTGAACCTCCTCGCGGACTACGTCAGGGAGGGAGGCCACTTGGGGCTGCGGCGTTGCTGGGAACAATTTCCTCAGTTCCTCGCGAACGACAGCGCGGATGGTCTCCCGCAAGTCTTCCGTCGCCAATCCAGAGGCGTTTACCGGGTTCACCGAAAGGGTGTTGAGTGGTCTATCGTATTGCCGCGAACGCATATCCAAGGTCTTCTCGATCATCGAATCCTCGGTGACGAACTCAGCGACGGTCTTAGGGGGGTTGCGGATGAGTGCAGCGAAGAGCTCTTGTTTAACTCCCCGCATCAGAAAGCGCACCTTCTTCTCTTCTGCCATTTCGGATCCGCTCTCCGGAACAGCATCTTCATCTCCTGAGCGAACAGTACAACACCTTCGTTAGGGTGTTGCATTCGCGTCTCCAACAAAAGGGCGGCTCGTTCTTTACGCACAACCGTAGCGAATGTTTTGAGGAATTCTCTCTTAAAGACAGTCCAGTCGGTTAGGGGGAGCCTTCATGGTTCTCAAACCACGTTCGAGCTGCATCCTCTAAATAGAAGAAGACATGACGAAACGTTTCTGCGTCATCCCACCTGTTGAAGATGCGGATGCGCTCCAGCTTCTCCAGCCACTTTTCTGGGTCTTCACCAGGAGATCCTCCCAAAATGGGGGCTCACGAGGTTGTTGCAGAACGACGGGAGGGTTGGTAGCGCTGGTCATGGTGCCTGCGTCGATCATCGTGGTTTTTACGTCTTCTTTCCTCCTTTTATCCGGGAGCAGTCCAAACTCTGGCCGAAGGCCTTGCTGTCGGTGGCTGACACAAGTTGGGCATGCTTGTCGTGTTGGGCTTGCTTGTCGGCTTGGCAATGGCTTAGGGTTCATGTACCCCGCACCTCCACCAGATGTCACGCAGCAAAGGACGACGCAGTTGTCTATAAGGAAAACAAGTTTATTGGAGCGAACTTGTGCTCCCCTAACAACTGAAAGAATACACAGGCGGCGAAGCAGTGGTCGGCAAAATGACGTGCACGCTAGTGAGCGTCGGCGATCGAATATCGCGGCATCGGCTGTGCGGGAATTCATATCCCTCGGCGCGAGGGTTTCTCGAATAGTCGAATTGTATCGAGAACGCTGTGATAGCATTTGTTCGAAACTCTGTTTGTTCGGAACGCTCGAAACGCTGTTGGATAGGGTTTGTTCGAAACGCTGTGATAGCGTTTGTTCGAAACGCTGTGAAAACAGTGATAGCACAGGCCGGCGCAGCCTGACCGAAAAAACAAAACACAAATAAACAAACCCAATGAATGGTTCGCAGCAATATCAAAAAGGCCTACGATGAAGCAAGGCGCTTTCAAATATTAGAAGACATGTCCCATTTTAGCGTACGTGGCAGAATGTTTAGTATAATTGAAAGTCAGTTGCCAAATTGGGCATTCCGCGTTCGAGTGGGCAGCGTTCTCTCTCAAACATTTGTCCAAGAAACAGGCAACCCGGAAGGTGGTGTACTTAGTTGCATACTTTTTATTATCAAAATGAATTCCTTGCGCTTGTCCATTTATCGCAATATGTTTTATTCTATATATGTCGACGATGTCCAGCTAGGTCTTAGATCTTGCAATCAGGCCATGTGTGAGTGCGAGCTTCAGCTTGGTTTGAACAAAGTCTCCAAATGAGCTGAAGAAAACCGGTTCCAACTGAATGCACAGAAAAGCACGTGTGTCTTGTTTTCCAGGAAGAGAGGCATTCATCCTGAACCCGATATTCAACTGCGTGGGCAACGTCTTTCTGTTGATACCGAACACAAATTCTTAGGTTTAATCTTGGACACCCAGCTAACCATGATACCACACATAAAATATTTAAAAAACAAGTGCATAAAAGCTATGAACGTTCTAAATGTGTTGTCACGCACTACGTGGGGAAATGACAAGAGGTGTTCAATGAATTTGTATAAAAGCCTCATACGTACCCGCCTAGATTATAGGGAAATAGCATATCAGTCCGCAACACCTACTGCCCTTAAAATACTTGAACATGTTTATCATCTAGGCATCCGTGTCTCTACGGGTGCTTTTCGCAGTGGCCCTGTGGAAAGCCTGTACGTGGAATCGAACGAATGGCCGCTCCACCTACACAGATGTTTCATGTCTTAATATATTATCGTAATGTAAACCTATACAAGGGTCACCCATCACATTCCACAATTAATAAACATGTCAAGCCTTGCTTTATCTGAGAAACGGCCTTCTATGAGACAGCCCTACTAACTCCGTGTGAGGGGCCTAGCAAAGAAAACCGGTGTGCACTTTAACACTGTTTGATGGCTCCCACAGTATGCCTGCAACCGTGGCAATCGCAGGCGATAGATTGAGATGTGTCTTTCTTCGAGGTTACGAAGCATGCACTGATTGCACGTATCCAGACATACTTCCTAGAACTACAACAGAAATACACATGTCCCGAGTTCTTTACAGATGCTTCGAAATCAGACACTTCTGTCTCGTATGCAGCCATTGGCCCATCCTTTTCGGAAGCCGGCGTTCTGCACTCTGATTCATGCATTTTCACCGGCGAAGCCTATGCGATACTTGCGGCCGTTAAACACATTAAGCAAATAAAACTACAGAAGGCAAAAGTATATACAGATTTCCTAAGCATAGTAAACGTTCTGAAAACTCCTAAAAAACACAAAAACCCTGTCCTTGTCTCGCTCTATTCGCTCCTATGCACGGTCTATTCATCTAAGCAGCATGTTGTAGTCTGCTGGGTGCCAGGACACCGCGCAATTCCAGGCATTATTCTGGTGGACCAGCTCGCTGGATCCGCCAACAAAACCGCTTCCAATACATCGATACCAGTTCCTTCACTCGGCCTGAAACCTTTTTTTAAAAGTGACAGCTCATTGGTTATTGGGAGAGCACATGGGAAACACACACAGGTAATAAACTGCATGTCATCAAGCAACAATATTGTCATTGGCAACCAGTATCAAACTCACGCTACACAGAAGTAATCCTTACAAGGTTAAGAACAGGATATAAACACACAACACATTCATTTCTTTTGTCTGGGAGCGATCCACCTTTGTGTTATAGATGCGGAGAAGCACTCACCGTACTTCACAATCTAATCCAGTGTAAAGAATGAGACACGCTGAGAAGGCAACACTTTCCGTCACCCTACCGACAACAGATACCACTTCATTGTGCAAAGTTCGTCGGTAGGGAACCACTTTTCACATATTTTTTATTTTATTTATTTCATACTGTTAACCCCGTGTCTAGGGTCTTTACAAGGAGGGTGTCACAAAGTACATCACGTTCGCACAAAAAGAAAAATTCAAAAGCACTTATAATTACGAGTTGAATAACCAACAACAGAAAAATAACAAACAAACAACAGTAACTACACGCATAAATATCAACGAATACATGCTCACAACGGACTTTAGCACGCATTCCTACAAAGAAAACTGTCGAATGCATTTTCAAAATTTACTGACGTTGTTTGTTGCAGAACTGCATTGGGTACACTATCCCACATTTTTATTGTGTATGGGAAGAAGGATTGCCGGAAAGCATACGTGCGTGTAAAATAAGGTTATATTGCTCTACTATTATCAAGACGATCACATTGCCTTCCTGGGCGCCCAAGATATAAATCCTTATTTATTTTTGTTTGCCTGCTTATTATCTTAAAAAGAAATTTGAGGCGATCTTTGCGCCTGCGATATTCCAAAGACTCAAGTTCACAGGACTTTAATAAAGCTGTGACTGAGTGTGTGGGTCGGTATCTACCGCATATGAAACGGACTGCTAATTTTTTTATGCTTTCAATTTTTGTCCACACCACCTTCTGTTGAGGCGACCACACAATACTAGCGTACTATAAGACAGGACGTATGAATGTTTTGTAAGCAGTTAGTTTTACATCCGGTGTGTCTTGTTCCGGTTTTTTCTTTAGGAACTAAAGTTTTTGTTTGCCTTAGAACAGATGTTATCATTATGCGAGTGGCATTTCAATGTGTGCATATTACTAACTCCTAGGTATTTGAAACAAGCGGCATTATTTAAAGGGTAACTTCCGATGTGATACACACAGCTCTCTACTTTTAGCACATAGACGACTTTTACGCATATTCACTCTAGTGGGCGGGAATGACAATTCCCGCCCACTAGAGTGAATATGCTTAAAAGTCGTCTTGCTATAGTTTATTTCCATGTCCCATATTATAAACCACTGATGTAATGCCTGTAAGCGCCTGTTCAGATTATTAGGTCACCTTCGCAAGTAACTGGGGAATAAATCAAGCAGTCATCTGCAAAAAGTTTCATTTTATTAGGAGCCTCAACTATTGAACATAGATCCTTAACAAACATCAGAAAAAGAATTGGTCCTAAAACAGATCCCTGGGGAACGCCCGAGTACACGGCCAGTGGTCTTGAAGTGTAATTTTCAATTTCTACAGCCTATTGACGTGCACATAAATAGGCCTCTATTCATTTTAAAACTTCTTCGTTTATTCCTAATCTTTCAAGCTTGAAAATTGATTTACGATGAGGGACCTTATCAAAAGCTTTTCTCAAATCGACGCAAATTACATCATTCTGCGGAAGGGCATCGCTGTTTTTATTAAAATCATGAAGCGTTTCAGCTGATTGTGTCACAGTAGAAAGACCAAGCCGAAACCCATGTTGGCTTGCGCAAAGTAACTGGTTATAATCGGAAAACAAAGAATATGTTTTGCTATTATATGTTCCAGAACTTTACAGCAAACTGGCGTCAAGGATACGGGCTGGTAATTGTCTACTAACGAACGGTTACCGTTTTTGAAAATCGGAATTACAACTGCATTGCGCCAGTCTTGTGGATGTTATCATGTCTGAACCGATTTCACAATTATTATTTCTAAATAAAACGAGACCATTCTGTGTATCTCTTGAAAAACTCGGTTGGTAGGTTATGCGGACCCCTTCCTTTCTTCGCATCTAGTTCAGGCAGTAACTGAAAAATACCTTCCCTGCTGATAATAACAGGTTCCATTGCGATTGTTGCATTGTTACTGATGAATGCCCCTATTTTATCGCCGTGATCTATTGTGAAAACAGACAGAAAGAAGCGATAAAAAGTACCGGCTAAGACTTCATCTTTTGTCAGGATACAATCCTCGTGTTCGATCTGCTCAATTCTTTCCTTTCTGTCACTGAAGTAACGCCAGAGTTTGATGGCGAACTTTTAAGGAAGTCCATAAGCGTTTGGCCAAAGAACTTTTTTTTATTCACAATGGCTTCTTTCAACTTAATCTTTATAGCTGCAACATTCGTCGCTGTTTTTTTTACTTTTTCTTAATCTCCTAATTTGTCGTTTCATATGTATAATGCTGCGTGTTATCTAGGAATTTCGTTTACGTGTTTTCTTAATACGAGTAGGGACAAAGAGATCAACGGAACTTACGAAGTTGGCCCTAAATCTTTGCTCCAGTGCTGCAAGCATCGGAAATGGGATGCTCGCTCGAAATCATTAAAGTGGAACTCGAGAAAATCTATCATAGAAGTGTCGTCTGCCTTTTTAAAGTCCTTTACTTTTACCAGAAGGAACAATTTCTCCAAACTGCATGCACTAGTTTTATTAACGAAAGACAACAATTTGTGGTCGGATATGCCATCTAAAATATTTAAAACAGTGTCTGTTATGTTTTGGGACAAGAAAACGAGGTATAACAATGACTTTGACGAACCTAGAACTTTCGCTGGTTCATGCACAGTTTGTTCCAGGCAATGACAAAATTGAATTTCCAAAATTTTTTTGCAGCTAATTGTTTCAGTCTCACCCAGAGAAACATTTTTCCAATCAATGTGTGGCAAGTTAATGTCTCAGGCCATTATCAACCTCGTGCTCCCGTTAACATTGTCACACAAAAAAATCACTTAACAAATGCAGAAACTGACGCTCACACGCAGGTGGCCTGCTTACTGAGCTAATAATGTATACTCTATTGTTGAATCTAACCTTACACCATACAGTTTCGCGAACATCGCCTTGTATCATGCGAGTTCGGTGGAACTTTTAACAATCATAGCTGCACCACCACCTCACGAATCTGTCCCATCTGAAAAGCTTGTAATCTGGAGAAACAATGCAATCACTGCGTATTTCATGGCGTAGCCATGTGTCCGTTAATACAAAACATGGGGACTATGTCCCAATAAAAGATATTCTGATTTTGTAACTTTATTTACGATGCTACGAGCATTTTGGACAAGAATTTGTAGCTATGATTGCGATTAATTTTTTAACTACCAGCACAGCTGTCCGAGTAAAATAAATCATGACCGTCATGCGCACTCGATACTGGCGTCGCTTGAACTCTGTTATTATCCTTGTCACTCCGGTATCGAAAAAGACGGTGTTCATTTTTTTTTTATCATCCCAAACACTTGACCTATTATCTTCAGTTTATCAAGCACCATTGAGACCCTCACTTTCTTAGCTTGGTCTGGCGCTGAACATTCGCATAGTTTCTTTCTAAGTTCGATTGTTTCTTTTGAGTAATCGTTAAAGATACTGAAAGAAGTACCTTTTAGTTTCTTGCTAATGCGCACTACCTTCTCCTTCTGACGGTAATCTATCAATTTCATGAATACTCGTCTTGCTTTGCCTCAGTGCCTTTGTTTACCTAATCAATCAATTCTTTCTACCAATTTAACGTCTAACCCTAGCTTGCTTTTGAAAATTTTATCAACAACAGCATCGCACAAATATGCCTTGGCCTCATTATTGGCCTCGGGAACCCCAAACACGAGTAGATTATTTCTTCGGCTTCTGTTTTCATATACCACTAGTCGTTCTGCTTGTTGCTGGACTATATTTTCTGAACTTTCAATTTTCTTTGGCATATCCTGCATGGCTTTAATATAGCTGTTCATTCTTTTCGACTTTTCATTAATTTCAGCAACTTCTTTTCTAATCGCGTTTATCTTCTCATCAGATTCTTTCTGGTTCTCTAAAATATGTTGCAACAATTCAGCAGTCTTGGGACCCGGATTTTCTTCTACATACCCCGAAGTTAACAAAAGCAGTAATGACAATCAACACTCTATTGCAATGGAACAACATCGCCGAAGGCACGGCACAACGATCAAGAATCTATTGTCACTTTTTCAACAAGCTGCCCTAGGCTGTACATCAACCTGCTAAGGCAGTAGCAGCGGTTTAGCCTTCCTTCCCGCTTGGCGTGTGCCGTGCCCCCTGATGTCCCCGTCGTTGTGTCCGTTCCTAAGTACGCCTGCGATCGCCGACGTCACTGATGTCTTGTTTTCGTAGTCACGCAGCAGGAGTAGAAACTGCCCACGCACGTTGCTTGACGAAACCACGGCGATGATCCAAGTCAGTGCTCGCAAAGGTAGCAGCAGTGGTTTAGCCATCGAGCCCGCTTGGCATGTGCTAGGCCCTCTAATTATTGTTCATAAATCATTGTTCGTAAATCATACATAAATCATTGTTTGCTTTTGTAAGAGAAGTTCGTACTTTTCATATCGTATACCCGGGAATTCCCTGGCATGACCTCTCCAGAGAGGTCTAAGCTGCGGTGGCTACACAAAGCAGAGCACTTGCCTCACGGCCCTTGGGCGCAAGGGTGTGAATGATTGAAAGACTTGTGCTAATTCCAAACATGTCCACCATCGTTTTTATTATCACAAACATTTGTCATCTGTTACCCTCACACACTTTTGACGGCATATTCATGATTTTGTAACTTTTGTGTTTTTACCCGCCTTAGCGCGAGGAATTTTATGGATCAATATAGCCGCTTATCATAATCATTGTCCGTATCTCTACTAAGAAGAACTGGCACTCTTTGGCCATGAATTGGCCCTTGCGCCACGAAACATCTAACATCATCAATTTACTTTGGTTGTCTGGCCACGTTACGTGATACCGAATTCAGAATGTGTGGGGCTAGCGAACCGCCTGGGAGCCCGCTATGAGCGTAACATGTAGTCATGTTTCACGTGACACGCAAATCACGCTTCATTTACCTTTTCGTGCATTCACATCATGTAACCAAAATTAGGTATATGTGGACTTCATGAAATGACCATGAGGACGCTATTATTGTAGCATGTAATCATGTTTTACATGGCACGCATATTATGACTATCATGTTAGAACATGCCATTTACCTTCGTCGTCTGTTCACGTCGCATGATAGCAAATTTTGTATATTTGAAGCGAGCGAAACGGCCATGGCAGCATCATAAGCGTAGCATTTAATCATATTTCATATAACGCGTATCTCATCATGATCATGTTTACCGTGTCATTAACCTTGGTCTTCCATTCAGGTCACGTGGTACAAAATTTGATATATGTGGAGCTAGCGAAACGGCTGCAAGAGGGCTGTGAGTGTAGCAAGTAGTTATGTTTTACATGACACGCATATCATGCTTATCATGTTTTGACGTGTCATTTTCCTTCATCGTCCATTTATGTCACGTATACTAAATTTGATACATGTGCAGCTAGTGCAACGACCGGGAGCACGCTATAGGCGTAGCATGTAGTTACGTTTTACCTTACACGCATATAGTGATTATCCTGTTTTGACAAGTCATTTACCTTCTTTGTCCATTCACGTCACTTAATACGCAATTTGGTATATGTGGAGCTAGTAAAATGACCACGAGTACGCTAGCAGCGTAGCATGTAGTCGTGTTTTACATGGCAGGCATATTAGGATTATCATGTTTGACATGTCATTTACCTTCGTCGTCTGTTCACGTCCCAAGATAGAAAATTTGGTATATGTAAAGCTAGCGAATAACCGTGCGGGCAACATGAGTGTAACATTTAGTCGTGAATCATATGACACGTATCCCATTATTATCATGTTTAGCTGTTATATACACATTCGTCATCCATTTGGGTCACGTGATACGAAATTTAGTACATGTGGAGCGAGCGAAACGGCTGCGAGAGGGCTATGAGCGTAGCAAATAGTCATGTTTTACACGACACGCACGTCAAGATTATCACGTTTGAACATGTTATTTACCTTCATCGTCCATCCACGTCACGTAATATGAAAATTGATACATGTGGAGCTAGCACAACGACCGGCAGCCCGCGATGAGCGTAGCATGCAATCACGTATTACATGACACGCATATTATGAGTTTCATGTTTGGACATGTCCTTGTCTTCATTGTCTGTTCACGTTACGTGGTACCAAGTTTGGATGATGATGATGATGATGATGATGATGGTGGTGGTGGTGGTGGTGGTGGTGGTGTGATGATGATGGTGATAGTGGTGATTATGATGATGATATTTGGTGTTTTCTGGCGCACGGGCCATTCGATGGCCAAACAGCGCCAGTTCATTGAACTAGAGGTGTGGGAATGATTGAGATTAGCGGACGTATAATGGCCCTAAAATTCCTCGCGCTAAGTCAGGTAATAAAGTCATGACCATGTCGTTAAATGTATGTAGTGTCAATGGAAGACCAAAGTTTGTGACATTATAAACCATGGTTGACATGTATGGCATTAGCACAAGTGCCTCGATCGTTCACACCGTAGCCTGCAGAGCCGTGAAGCAAGTGCTTTGGTCAGTGTAGCCTCTCCAGCGGAGACCTCTCTAGAGAGGTCGTGCAACGGAATGCCCATATATATCACATAAAAGGTACGTAGTTCTCTCAAAAAAGTCAACAACGATTTATGTGTGAGAAGTGGTTCTCTGCCTACGAACATGACTGGATGAAGTGGTATCTGTCGCCGGTATTGTATTGGAAAGTGTTGTCTTCTGAGGGTGTCTAACTGTGTACACTGGACTGAAACGTTAAGTACAGTGAGTGCTTCTCCACATCTATCACACAATGGTGAATCGCTACCAGACAAAATAAATGAATGTGTAGCGTATGTATGTCCTGTTCTTAACCTTATAAGTATTACTTTTGTGGGGCCTGATTTTGATACTGGTGGCCAATGATCAAGGTGCGGCTTGATGACATGCAAATTATTACCAGTGTGTTAGCCCCTTGTGCTCTGCCAACAATCCCTGAGCTTTCGTATTATAAATGGTTTCAAGTCGAGTGCAGGAATTGGTATCAATGTATAGCAGCGGTTTTGTTTGCGGATCTAGCTAGCTGGCCCACCAGAACGTTGCCTTGTATTTCGCAATGTCCTGGCACCCAGCAGGCTTTGACATGCTGCTTCTATCAGTAGACTATGCATAAAAGCGAACAAAGCGAGACAAGAACAGGATCTTTGTACTCTTTAAAACTTTTCTGAGCTTTTACTACGCTGTAGAATATGTGTATATTATTGCCCTCTGTAGTTTTATTGGTTTAATATATTCAACAGCCGCAAGTATCCCATAAGCTATGCCGGTGAAAATGCTTGTATCAGTGTGCAGAACACCAGAAAAGGAAGGACCAACGCCTGCGTACGAGACAGAAGTCTTGGTCTTTGAGGCAACCGTAAAGAACTCAGGACATGTGTATTTTTGCTGCAATTCAAGGAAGTATGCTTGAATAAGTGCAATTGGTACGTGTTTTGTAACCTCCAAGAAAGACAAGTCACAATCTACCACCTGCCACTGCCACGGTGGAAGCCATACTGCGGGAGCCATCAAACAGTTTTCAAGCGGCACACCACTGTGCTTCGCTAGGCCCCTCACACAGAGTGAGCACTGCTGTCTCATAGAAGGTCGTTTCTCAAATACTACAAGGCTTGACATCTCAATAATTGTATATTGTGAGGGATTTCCCTTGCCTGCGTTCACTTTAAGATAATTTTAAAAGACATCTAACATCTTCGTAGTTCGTTTTATTCCACGTACAGGCTCTCCACGGGGCTAGTGCTAGAAGCACACGTACAGAGGCGGATGCCTAGATGATGAACAGGGTGAAGCATTTTAAGGGCAGTAAGTGTCGCAGACTGATATATTGCCCCATAATTTAGGCGAGTGCGTATTAGGCTTGTATACAAACTAATCCGACACTTCTTGTCACTTCCCCACGTAGTGCGTGACAAGACTTTTAGAACATTCATGACGTTTATGCACTTGTTGTTTAGATACTTGATGTGTCCAAAGTTACTCCTAAGAATTTGCGTTCAGTATTAACCGAAAGACGTTGCCCATGTAGTTGAATATCGGGGTCAGAATAAATGCCTCTCTTCCTGGAGAACAAAACACACTTGCTGTTCTGTGCATTCTGTCACAACCCATTTTCTTCTGCCCGATTGGAGACTTTTTTCAAACCGAACGAAACCTACGATTTGTTCAATTTGTGGGGTTTAACGTCCCAAAACCACTATTTGATTATGAGAGTTGCCGTAGTGGAGGGCTCCGGGAATTTCGACCAGCTGGGGTTCTTTAACGTGCACCCAAATCTGAGTACACGGGCAACCGAACGAAACCTGCCGCTCACACATGGCCAGATTACAAGACTTAAATCAAGCTGCTCGTCATTGACCAAAGTGCAGAAAAACATAATTTAGAGGTGGAGAAGCACAAAGAATTCATTTAAATAATAAAAAGTGTGCAGCTAAGTACTATACTTTGCGGCACTGCTGTTTCTAGGACTAATTCTTGGGAGAATACACTACCCGGAATGTACGATTTCACAAGTAACTTTCGAATATCATAAATATTCTATAATGCATGCTAAGGTCGGACAGGTCTGTTTATATTTGAAAGCCTTATGTTGTATCGTGAGCCTTTTTGGTATCGAAGAACACAGATAGAAAATATTTTTGGAGGGACGAAAGCGTCTTTGATCTCTGCCTTGATACGAACAAGGTGATCAGTGGTGGATTCACCCTCTCGAATTCCGCACTAAAGTGGGTCGAGCAAATTGTTTGTTTTAAGTAAATGTACAAGTCCACTTTATCAATTTTTCGAAAAGTTTGCGCAATCAGCTTGTAAGTGCGATAGGCCCATTACTCGAAATCGAGGCAGGATCCTTGCCCTCTTTCGAAATCGGAATAATTATAGCCTCTTTCCTGGAAATAGGGATAGCGTCGGAAACCCAGATAGCATTGCACAAGCAAACTACGGTTTTTTCGCCTTTCGATTGGTAGGTTTTTTACACATTTCGTACGCCGCACGATCAGAACCTGTAGCGGAATGACTGCCGAAGTTTAGTGATATTTAGAGCTCAGCTTAGCTGAAAGCTCAGTTGTATACCTCGTGTTTTCATAGATTTGTGTTATAGTTTCTGCTTTTCGATTCTTGTTTTGTATCTTTGTAACGCGTCAGTATATTGTGACGAGCTGGACACTTGTTGGAAACGTGCGCCGAGGAAGTTTGCTTGATCTTCCAAGCTGTCGCCTTGTGTGTTTACGAGAGGGAGTGAATGTATTTGTCTTCCTGCAATTCTCCTCACCATGTTCCACAATTTGGCCTCCTGTGTATATGAACTGATGCCGAATATAAAGATGTGCCAACTTTCCCTTCTGGCCTATCAGCGCGTCTTCTTGCTTTGAGACTTTCTGTTTTTAAAATAGGTAATATTTATCGTTGTCGGAGAGCCTCTAAGCAGCTTCCATGCTTTATTTTGCTTTCTACATGCATTCCGACACTCACTGCTCCACCGAGAAACGTGTTGCCTGGCGGGCCATCCGTTTTATGGGATACACTTTGTTGCAGCATCATTAAGAAGTGCTGTCAAAAAGTCTGCAGGTGCATTTATACTTATACGACATATGTCCGACCAACTGAAGCGATTAGCTTCTCTGAACTTTTTCCAGTCCGCTTTGACTCTCTGCCATCTTCGAACATGCGGATGGTCTTTGTCTATTGGTGCACTTAGAATGATCAGAATGTGGTCACTTTCGAAAGAATTGTTGATCACTCTCCGTTGAATCAGGGGTACAAGGAATGCGGACACAATGCTGAGATCTATCCCTGAGTAGGTTTTTTTTGGCGACCCTAGAGTATGTTCGTTCTTTCATATTCAACAGACACGGACCCGAAGAAGAACTGCTTGATTAGGCGACCTCGTGCATCGCAGCAAGAGTCACCCCACAGACCATTATGTGCATTGAAGTCCCCAAGGACCTCGTAAGGTTCCCGTAGGTCATCTATCAATGAGTAGAATTCGTGGTTTTAGAGACAGTGCTGCGGATGTATGCAAAGCGAGCATATGGTGACAAGTTTGTTCAAAAGAACTGCTTGAACAGCCACTGCCTCAAAGGATGCTTGTAGTGGTAAATGTGAACATGCTACGTCTTGACCAACTATAATGGCCACACCACCAGATGACGCTACAGCGTCATTGCGGTCCTTTCTGAATATTACATATTGTCACAATGCAGAAACAGCAGCAGTTAAATACAGGACAACCCACTTTAATTGTACCAGAACACTGCCGAACTGATCTGATGAGACCCTCGTTTTCCTTCCTCGCTGAGCGTGCTCATCGTTGTTCTTTGGGTGCTGCATATTTAAAGCTGCATTTGCTCTCCTCCAGAAAGCAGCGTCCCGACGCTCTTCTACAAAAACAGTGCAGTAGATGTATGGTGCAAATCAGTCCGAACAATACGGCCTCATTCGCACAACGTGCACGACTTCTGCTTTTTGCTGGCGAGTTGTCGAGGGGCTGTCAGAAACGACCATCTAATTAACGTCACTCAGGCGTTGTACAACTGTGTAAGGGCCAAAATACTTCTTCGGCATTTTTTACGACAGTCCCCGGCAGCGGATTGGACTCCATACCTACACTTTTTCGCCGGGCCGATAGTCGACGTGTCGGTGTCTCAGATTATAACGTTGGGCGTCGTAATTCTGCTACTGGGTGATTTGGACGCGTGCAAACTGCTTCGCTGCATCTGCTCATTGGGTAAAAGATGCAGCGTCCAAATTGATGTAATTTCAGTCGTCCAATAACATGGCGTCAAGCATCGTCGTCACTTCACGGTCATGAAGGAGACTGAACGGCGTTCTTCGTGTAGTTTCTTGCTGCAGTGTATTACAGGCGAACGTGATGTACGGTAGAATGTCGTCCCAGTTCTTGTGAATCACGTCAATGCACATACTCAACATGTCGGCAATAGTCTTGTTAAGGCGATCTGTTAAGCCGTTTGTTTGTGGGTGATAAAAAATGGTTTTGCGATGGGCTGTTCCACTGAGCTCAAGCCCCATCTTCAGGAGTGCGGCCGTAAAAGAGGTACCTCGATCCGTTATTATGATTGTCGCAGCACCGTGCCTCTGGACGATATTTTCTATGAAAAATTGTTTGGTTTCAATGACGGTGCCTTTTGATTAGCCTTTGTTTCCGCGTATAGCGTGAGATAATCAGAAGCGACTTTTACCTACTTGTTGGGAGCATGGGAAGTCAGATAATGTCCGAAGAGATCCATTCCACTTTGGGCAAAATGTACCGTGGGCACTTGAATTGGTTGTATTAGTCCAGCAGGTTTAAACAGTGGCGATTTTCGTCGTTGGCAATCGATGCACGTGCGCAAGTAATTTTTCATAATAGCTGGAAGTCTACGGCAGTAGTATTTCTGTTGAATTCTGGCCAACGTGCGTGTGTATTCGAGATCACCGGGCGTTGGCTCACCGTGGCAAGCACTAAGTATCTTCTCACGCATTGACGTCGCGACGACAAGTAGGGGGTGCTTCCTCTGGGAGAAAAAATTTTGTTATAGACAACACCACTACGAAAGCAGAATGATGGCAGGCTCCTTGGAAATCTTCTAGGGACGGTTGTTGTTCGGCCATTCAAAATTTGAATAGGGGAAGTGACTCACTGGCTTCCTTCTGCTTGCACAAAATCGTAGTGGTGTCGACGACTCCTATGAACGCCATGTTGTCATCTTCTGTGTCGTCGTCAGGCTTTATTGGCGACATTGATAAGCAACTGGCGTCGGCGTGCAGCCATCCGAACTTATACACGACCGTCATATCAAATTCTTGAAGGTGTAAGCTCCACCGTGCGAGCCGACCAGACGGGTCTTTGAAGTTGGTCAGCCAACAGAGGGAAAGATGGTCGCTGACTACGTGAAAAGAACGGCCATAGAGGTACGGACGAAACTTTATAACTGCCCATACGACACCAAGACACTCGTTTTCTGTTGTGGAAAACGTAGTTGGACGCGGCACGAGAAAGTGTCCTACTAGCATGTGCGATCACCCTCTGGTCTGAGTCATGCCACTGTACGAGTACAGCGCCTAAACCCACGTTGGTGGCATCTGTGTGGACCATGATAGGAGTGCCCTTATCCAAGTTAGCAGGCAAAGGCTTTGTCTGCAGGCGTTGTCGGAGATCGTCAAATGCCGCTTGTTGATCGTCGCCCCATATGAACGAAACGCCTTCTCTTGTGAGTCGTGTTAACGACGAAGTTATGTGTGAGACCTTGTCAATAATACTTTGGTAGTATGCGCATAGGCCAAGGGAACGCATTACTGCTGTTTTTTATTGTTGGCATCGAAAAATTCCTGACAGCCGCAATCTTATCGAGATCAGGTCGAGCACCTTCATTACTCACCACATGGCCTAAATATTGGAGCTCTTTGAAACCGGAATGACCCTTCCTGGGTTTTAGTGTCAAGGAGGCAGACCTTATTGCCCTGAATACCGATAGCAGCCTGCTCAGGTGTTCCTCAAATGTTTTTGAAAAAACAATGACGTCGTCCAGATAGACCAGACATGTCTGCCACTTAAGGCCTGACAGAACGGTATCCATTAGTTTATGAAATGTTGCGGGGGCTGAGCACAATACGAAGGGCAAAACTTCAAATTCATAAAGTCCGTCAGGCGTTACCAAAGTCGTTTTTGCTCTGTCTCGTTCATCATCCTCAATTTGCCAATACCCACTTTTGAGGCCCATTGACGAGAAGTAGCGTGCATACCTCAGCCTGTCGAGTGAATCATCGATGCGCGCTAATGGATATACGTCTTTCTTTGTCACATGATTCAGCTTGCGGTAGTCGACACAAAATCGCAAGCTTCCATCTTTCTTTTTAACCAGCACTACCGGCGATGCCCAAGGGCTTCTTGACGGCAGGATGACGTCATCATCGAGCATTTTCTTCACTTGTTTCTGGATTGCTTTACGCTCTTCCGGTTCTACGTGGTATGGGTTTTGTTGTATAGGCCTTGCCGTCTCCTTCGTTATTATCCTGTGCTTTGTTAGTTGCGTTTTACTGACCCTCGAGGCTGATGAAAAACAGTTTTTGAACTGGCGCACAAGATCTTTCCTTGGCGCTGCTTCGGTGCTGATGATAAATCCGTGCTTACGTCAAAAGGTGGTGGGGCTGACGTTTCTTGCGGCTCGTCTTGTTTAACTAGACAGCACTCGCGGGGTTTGGTGACCTCGTTGAAGTAGGCAACTGTAATGCCTTGTGTAATGTGTCATCACTCGTTGCGAAAATTTGTCAACAGAGCCTCCGATTCACTGCACACAACATTGACGATACTTCTGGCAATTGCGACACCGGGAGAGAGTAGAAGCGTCGATACTTGCTCAGCAATATTCCTTCTTATATATGCTGCGCACTGCACGTGACCGAAACAAGGCGGCACGATAACGGAGGTACGGTCACTTCGTGAATAACGCGCAGAGATTTTCGGTGTAGCGCTACGCTTTGATTCGCTGAAAAGGTCAGTACACCGTCCGGTATATTGATTATGGCACCCTATTCATGCAAGAAATCCATCCCCAAGATTGCGTGTTTGCAGCACTCGGAAAGAATAATGAAAGTTGCGACGAAGGATGCATCCCCTTTCTTCATTCTTGCGGTGCACTTTCCGGTAGGTGTGAGTAGCTGCCCTCCAGCTCCTTTAATCTGCGGTCCCGTCCATTCCATTCTGACCTTCCTGAGATTGACTGCCAGACTCTCACTCATTATTGAGAAGTCCACGCCAGTGTTGACCAATGCCGCAACGTCATGTCCGTAAATCCTAATTGCGACTTTCACAGTAACAAGCCCATCTTTTGTCGAACAATTGCAAACTTGTGTCTCTTCACTCGGCAGTATTGGGGGATTTTCAGCACTTTGACGATTAGCAACCTTTCCTCCTGAGGTCGCTGTGTTTAGTTCCCCAGCGTGGACTGGGAGATCTCCCTCTCGGCATGTCAGTGGTGTTCAGTCTAAACGATGGAGAATAATGTCCAGGAGAGGGTAAGTGCGACCAAAACCCAGGAGGAACATCCCGCGGGGTCGTGACACTCACGTCGATGTCAGGCATTTCGTTGAAATAGCTCTGAGGAATAGTGGAAGGAAGCCCTCGGTACCCTGTGACGAGATACGGGCGAGACCGAACGATGTGGCCTGCTTCCTCACAATAAAAGCACAGGGGCCTATGGTGAGGGGTACGCCAGATGTCAGTTTTCCAAAGTGGTGGCCGCCTCGGCGTCAAAGTTTTTCTGTAGTACTAAGGCGTTGTCGGTGGATGTTGCAGGTAGTACTGATGCGGTGTCAGTACGTTAGCTGGCTGTCGGTAGACTTTATCTGCATAAATTGCCCTGGGGATTCTCGTGTTCGGCTCAGGAAACGAGGGCACTTGCTTCATCTCCTGGTGCACAACTTCTGTTACTGAGGCAATTGCGCAGCCATTCGGTTTGGCGACGAGCTTCTTGACCTCTTCTTGTACAATTTCTCGTATCAGTTGGCGCAAAGAACCTTCGGCGAGTGTTGTTAGTGTGGTCGTGGCTGCCACGCTGATATTGTGCACTGTGGGTTGGGCGGTCATAGTGCCGGTAGCGTAGATACAGAGCGCGTTCGATGGAGGTCGCCTCCTTAAAGAATTCATCAACATTTGTAGGCGGGTATCGCGCGAGACCAGCGAACAGCTGCTCTTTAACACTACGCATGAGGTGGCTAACCTTTTTGGCTTCGAGCATATTGGGATCTGCTCGACGAAACAGCCGTGTCATGTTCTCAACAAACATCGTAACAGATTCATTTGATTTCTGAATCCGTGACTCGAGGAGACGCTGTGCGATTTCTTGTCTTTTGGTGCTAGCGAAAGTATCGAGGAACTTCTGCTGGAACTCGTCTCAAGACGACCCAAGACTCGATTCGTAAACTATGTTCGGGCGCCGTCTTGAAGAGGAAAACACACGTAGCCCAATTCCTGTGTGGTGTTCCACCTGTTAACGTTGGCTGTGTGTTCGAATTCATTGAGCCAGTCATGTGCATCCTCATATGTGTTTCCGTGGAAGTCAGCCGGAAGTCTAGAGTTCAAAACAGTCACCTGTGTCGTGCTTGGGCTGGACATGTTAGGGCCAGTGCTTCCAGGCACCGTCATACTTTCTGGCATGGTCACGCTTTCCAAAAATGGACCGAACTCAGGGCTGACGCCTAACAGGTGGCGGTGGCTGCTGCGGTAAACGGGGGGTGTCGATGCGCGGAAGTCTTTCTGGGCTAGATGCGGGGCTGTTGTCAGGTGCCCCGAACATGTACCCAGCCCCTCCACCAGTGTAACAATGCAGAAACAGCAGCAGTTGAAACAGCAGCAGTTGTACCAGAACACTGGAAAACTGATCGGATGACAATCTTGTCTTTCTCTCTCGCTGCGCGTGCTCTTCGTTGTTCAATTGGTGCTGCATATTCAATGCGACAATATTGACGTAGAAAATTGGTGTTCCTGGAATTGACGTGCGTCTCTTGTACACACAACACTTTTGGGGAACGTTTGTGTAAGGCTTCCGGGATATCGTCGAGGTTTCTAAGCAGTCCTCTTACGTTCCATTTGTGATAATTGTGTATCCAATATGAGTGTAAATGAATGCTGTGTGTACTAAAGAAGCATTGCTTTAAGTCAAGAGCCCTTGTAAGGCTCGGTGATGATTGTCCCTCACTTTCTGGCGCGCTCCAAAGAGCTGCGACTGTCCTTCGGCGCTGAAGACACCGTTGGAAGTGCTGTGATGTCCATGATTCCTAAGCATGAAGGCATATGCATGCAGGCATAGAAGTCTTAGGGCTATCTGTCAAAACGGAAGGCCCTGGCGCATCAGGTCAGGAAGCCTACAAGCGTTTTGGGGGCGGCAGAGCCTGTGCTACATCCGCTGAGGGGGTGAATGGCGCTGCCACCAGTCCACTTAGTGTGGTACGTGCGGGCGCCACGGATCTGCCCCCTTTCGTGCCACCTCATCAAACTAAGGACCCTGCATAAGTAGACGCTTCAGCGCCTCCCTAAATGAGATGTTTTCATTTACTTTCAGTGTAAGCACTTCTTTTCCATGTTTCCATGTAGGACATGTGTGAGAGTAAGCGGGGTGTTCATCATCGCAGTTCACGCAGTGGGCAGTTGCTTCTTCACATTTGTCTGTAACGTGTTCGTGCGAACTACACTTTGCAAAGGTTTGACGGCCACGCAGCTCTGAGAACCATGGCCGAAACGCTGGCACTTAAAATGACGTCCGGGGTTAAGGATGTAGAGCAACTTCAAGTAGCCTGTTTTGATATCATGTGGAAGTACGCTTGTGCAAAGTGTAAGAATAAGGTGCTTTGTCGGGGTTTTTTTGTTGTCATGTCTAATCATAATTCTCTAGACTTGCGTTAAATGCTGTTCGTTCCAGCCCTCTAGGAGCTCACTCTTTGTCAGGTTAGTTAGGCCTTGCAGGCACTACGCCTCAGGAACTGTTCAGCGAACGGTGTGGCGTGGTAGATACAGGTTTGGTTCCAAAAGAGATGAGTTTTGTAAGGTTTTCATGCTGGGCCTTGCTTTGGACTTCTAGAACAAGGTCTCCTTTAGCCATACGTGTAGCCTGGTACCCTGTAACAAGGGTACGGGTGATGCATTTCCAAACGACGAATGGGGATATTGTTCAGACGTTCTTTGGTTGTGTTTCACAGTGGATTACATGGAAGCGCGGGAAAATGTTTTTTGCCTTTATGAAGTGTTGCTTCGGTGCGCCCCTTTTTAAAAGTAGAGCGATCAGACATTTTAGTAAATGAAAAAGTGGCCATAAAGCATATAAAAATTTGGCAGCCATGCCAGCCGCCCATCACCAAGCATAACATGGAGACGCAGCAGCGCAATTATAAAAAGGCATGCCAGCGCCAGCTGTATAAAGCCACTATAATCCTATAGTGGCTTTATATAATCCACTATAATCCACTATATGTGACCAATAGAGGGCACATACGCAAGGTTAACCCTTGCCGCCTGGAAGATAGAAGAAAGCAGAAGTGGGAGATGACAGGAAAGATTGGAAAAGAAAAAATACCACGATCAGGAGGGAGAGAGTGACATGAAAAGGCGACTGCCGATTTCCTCTTGGTTGGTCAACCCAGGGGTGCCGTCTATGTGAAGCCGGGGCCACAGGGGTGTGTTGCCTCTGCCGGGGGCCTTAAAGGTCAAAGCACCCAGCGTTGGCTCAACCCCAGGGTCCCCCTTTCCCCGGACACGGCTCCGCCATGCACGGCTACGCGTGGGAGAAAATCAAAATCCCCCCGTTAGCTCGGGTCCGTGGTGAGGCTACACACCAAATGCCTGCGTATGTAGACGCCGCTGCGGGGTACCAAGTACGGAATAGGTCGAGCTAGCGAAGCGACCGGGAGCACGCTATGAGAGTAGCACGTAGTTATGTTTTACATGGTACGCATAATATGATTATGATGTTGGAACATGTCATTTGCCTTTGTCGTCCATGTCACATGATAGCAAATTGGAAATATGTGAAGCTAGTGAAATAGCCGTGAGCGCATCATAAGCATAGCACTTAGTAATATTTCATATAACACGCATCTCATAATTATCATGTTTAACCATGCCATCTACTTTCGTCGACCATTCAGGTCACGTGGCACGAACTTTTGTCGATGTAGAGCTAGAGAAACGGCTGGGAGAGGGCTATGAGTGTAGCAAGTAGTTATGTTTTACATGACACGCATATCATGACTATCTTGTTTGGACGTGTCATTTACCTTCATCGTTCATTCACGTCACGTAATACAAATTTTGATACATGTGCAGCTAGCGCAACGGCTGGCAGAACGCTTTGAGCGTAGCATGTAGTCATGTTTTACATGACACGCGCATCATAATTACCATATGTGGACTTGTCATTTACCTTCATTTTCTGTTCTCGTTACGTGATACCAAATCTGCAATTTGTGAAGCTAGCGAAGTGGCCGGGAGGACTGTATGAGCGTAGCAGGTAGTCATGTTGCACATGACATGCAAATCTTCATTACCTTGTTTGTACGTGTCATTTACCTACGTAGTCTGTTCACGTCAAGTGATACAAAACTTTGTATATGTTGAGCTAGCGAAACAGCCCCGAGCACGCTATGAGCGTATCATGTAGTCATGTTTTACATGATGCGCATATAATAATTATCATGTTTGAATAAGTCATTTACCTTCGTCGTCCATTCACGTCCCGTAACACCAGATTTTGTATATGTGAAGCTGGCGAAACGGCCGCATCGCGTCATGAGCGTGGTGTCTTCTGATGTTCTTACATGGCGCGCATGCCACGATTATCATGCCTAAACCAGTCGTGTACCTTAGTAATTCATTGACGTCCTGTAGTACCAAATTTGGTATATGTGAAGCTAACGCCACCACTGCGAGTGCACCATGAGCGTGGCAGGTAGTCAGGTGTTACATTATGTGCATGTAATGATTTCCACGTTAGGGTCACTTATGTTCGCCATGCAGTCATGTCATACCATACAGTTTTCGCAGAATGCCGTGTGAGCGAAACCACCGCAGGAGCAGCAAGGCGACGGATTGTAAATCATGACATTTATGACATCCATGTCATAATTCCCGTGTTATGACTAGTCACCTATTCTTGTCATACAGTCACGCTATGCCATACAAATTTTGGTATCGATACCATTATCGAAATGACCACGAGGGCTAAAAGCCCATGGCGGCTAGATAGATAGATAGATAGATAGATAGATAGATAGATAGATAGATAGATAGATAGATAGATAGATAGATAGATAGATAGATAGATAGATAGATAGATAGATAGATAGATAGATAGATAGATAGATAGATAGATAGATAGATAGATAGATAGATAGATAGATAGATAGATAGATAGATAGATAGATAGATAGATAGATAGATAGATAGATAGATAGATAGATAGATAGATAGATAGATAGATAGATAGATAGTAATAAACTTTTATTCAGCCACAATTTACAGGCCGAGCATTTTGACCGCTTGTGCGATCAGTCGACGCTGTTCTTCTTCCCCTTCGGCGCCGATCCAGTCGAGCTAGGAGGTGATGGAAAAGGATGGGGGAGAGTAATAGCTGGATTGCTGAGCATTTGCGCAGTAAAACAGGCAGTGTGACTGGTCGGCATATGGGGAGGGGCAATTAGGACATCAGGGGTAGATAGATGTGCTCAAAGTCACCGAAATTCGCTAATGAATACTTCGCCTTCAATAAAAACACTCACTCGAGTACGTGCATGTGCAGATGGGGATAATGTATGAAGCATGGTTATGCGCCACTATTGTGCCATCTCTATTGGCATTGTTAGCCCCCACAATGAATATTTAGTGGCCCCAAAAGTGTTCGAAAGGAAAGTTGCGATGCCTGTATTTCGCCATGTGGCCTCAGTCGACGCTGAAGCAGAACATCAAACAACAAAATCAAATTGGTTCAGCCATGATTCAGGCTCTACTGTGAAGATCAAGGTTTTCTAGCAACAAGAAAACGTCAAAATGCAACCCCAAGCCCGGTTTTGTTCGATACATAATGCATGATGAGCTCATGGTATTTGTCGCTTCTGCCACAGATTCGTGTGCGGTCGTTGGGGGCGGGCAAATCGACCCTTCCCGTACGAAGCGCTACGGCATCACCACCGCTTCCAGGAAGAGCTTGCCGCCGCCATGCTAGGGCGGGAGCCACGGCGACACGAACAGGGCGCTATAGACAAGGCGGCAAGGCTGTACAGAGAGTGCAGGTGAGACCAATTCTTCGAACACTGGTTTACCTATAAAAGGGTGCAAAGGATGTGCAGTGACCTACATTGTCTAAAAAGATATATCGGTGATATTTCTATCATTGCTAGGTCCAAAAATTCGTTTTGTGTTAGAATATCAATTGCAGTAGCTGTCCCTCTTTGCCTTTTTTTCTTTCAATGTGGGGCTGCATCGCCTTGTCCGGACGTAAACTTTCACGCAGCACATCGACACTGCCACACAACCACTACTCTGCAACCATCCATAAGCAGCAGGGCTTATATTTTGATGAACGAACAAGTCGGCGATGCGCTACAACGCCGAAGTAGTTCTACTTAGGAAAAGTTTATAATGCATCTGCTATCTTTTTCGTTATCGAAACACACCGCTACGTATGGTGTTGCTCGCATTATGGGCTGCTCATTGGCATCACTCGCAATGACGTTTATTATGCAATGCGCATAGACGACGCAACAGACAGGCTTCAAGGAGCCTAGTGCTCTTCATCGATTCATTAGCCTTCGAAGTACTGGCAACTACCATCGCACAAATAAATCGGCCTAAATAGGCTTGACGACGCTCAATGGTCTGTATAAATTTAATGTCACGCCTTTTGGTGCATCGCACTGCCTGCGCAACATTTTATTGAATGGTGGACACAGTTCTGTGAGCCTTGAAACGAAAGCATTACGCAGTTTCTCCTAGTGGTGAGTATTGTTTTGCGCACCTTAGTGTCAGAAAGATTTCGCAGTTTCACCAGCATATGTCGGCACGCTTTATCTTTAATTTTACCACTATAACTTCTCCCCTGAGAAACTGCCTGGGAACCATCAACTCGTGGTCGTTAAAGTGCGCCGAGGAGTTCGCTTCAATAGAGGCGGGATAGTTGGCGACTTATACCGTCCTGTACTGTAGTGCACTTTGGACAAAGAGGACAAAAGGATGTGGCACTCCTAGCCAGTGTCCTTGTTCACTTTGTCAAATGTGTGCCACTTAATCTTACGCTGTATTGAGCTTGGTTACTCCGATTCGGCATCACACAGGCACGCAAAGCTCGGCGCTGTTCTATATAATAAGAAAATTGAAAAGAAAGCGTACCATCAAGAAATATAACTAAATGACAGGGCAGAAAAATGCAACTAGTCCAAAAAAAATTACGGGGTTTCTATCTGATATCTTGTTATTTATAACACGGCTATCGGCGTCTTATATTTAAAGAAAGGTTATTCAGCCAGGTTTTTATACCTATTTGAAAAATTAACGCAAAATTCCACGCCGCAAGTGAAAAGAGACTCCCTGAAGCTTTTCGCAGATGTCTGTTAGCGTCGCCATCCAAGAAGTCTCTGTATTCCTCGTGCCTGTGTACTTGCACAATTTAGGGGCGAAGCTCGTCATAGTCTAACCACGAGCTGCATCAGGCGTAGCCAGCAGTATCCCCTGACAGTATAATAGATGGCGCTGTCCCATCTATAATTGTCGTCTCGTTTCCAAAATGATGTTGGTCCAATATAAGTGTGTGCAATAGGACGGGCGGATGGATCGACGCATGGATGGATGGCCGGAAGCGTGAAGAGACGGACGGACGCAAAGATGGATGGATGTAAGGATGGGAGCACAGACAGAATGCCGCATGAACGCATGCACGGAAGGACGGATGGATGCGTGGACGAAAGCACGGATGGACACATGAACGGGTGAATGGACGGGTGGCCTGATGCACGGACGGAACAGCGGACGGAAGCGCAGACGTGCGGAAGCACAGACGTGCGGATGGGCGCAAGGACAGATGCACAGACGAACGAGCGGACGGATGGCACTTCACCCAACTCGTGTTCATTCACGAAAATATGGTGTGATTTTTTGAACAGCGCAACGATGACGGGAGCAAAAGAAAAAAGTGGCCAACGTCACTTTTTCTTGCCCCATTTTCCTTTTGCTGTAATTAGGTCACTTAGGTGGGAGGCGTGTGGTAGTCTTTTTTTAAGAGGTCTAGTGTGGGGCCTCACTGGCGACCAGCTGCCGGTAATTCACTCCCTCACCAAAGCGAAATTGGCTACCCTGGTGCAGTACCTTGCCACAACCATCCCATGAACTTAGTAAATAACCCTTAGCTCTCAGTCCCAAGCGGCTGCAAAGCAACTGCCTAAGCCGGCCCTCAGACCTGTGATGCTGCGAAGGGTGCTAAAAATCCCTGGGTGTGGACAGCCCGCTATAGGAATCTGAACTCTGCTACCTTCAGCGCTAGAACGCCATCTAGTGAGGCCTGTTTAGCTGTGCCATTCGTGGAATTAGAAGGTGTTACATGGGGTGTCACAGAGCTCAGCAAACTTAGGAGGACACGTGAGGCCTATACAGTGCTGAAGAATGAACACGTCCTAGGCTACCGTGAATTAGTTGACAGAAAAGAACTAGGGGTGGCGTTTCTCATACACAAGAATATCGCTGAAACATTGAGGATTATTATAGCATCAGTGAGAGGGTGGCAAGCTTCATAAATAAGTTCAACAAAAGGTACACGATGAAGGTAGTAGAGGCGTACATGCCTATATCAAGCCATGATGATCATTAGTTTGAACGCTACTATGAAGAAGTAGAGTCAGCCATCAATAAAGTTAAGACACAGTATACTTTTTGATGGGCAACTTTAATGCTAAAGCGGGCAAGAAACAGGCCGGAGACCATGCAGTGGGGGAATATGGCATCGGCTCTAGAAATGCCCGAGGAGAGATATTAGTATAATTCGAAAAGCCTAATAGTTTATGGATCTTCAATACCTTCTTCAGAAAATGGGCTAACCATAAGAGAACTTGGGGAAGTCCTAATGGTGAAAATAAAAATGAACTATGATTCATTCTATGCGCACACCCAGGCATTGTACAGGATGTACAAGTAGCTGGGTATATAAGATACAGTGGAATGGAATAGTAAGAGCTCGTATTCATCTGACTTAAAAATCAAGGAAAAAAACTGATACGCATGAAACCAATTAACGAACTGGTGGTGAGAGGGAAAATACAGAAATTCAGAGTTGCGCTTCCGAATCGTTTTAGGCACTGAATGAGATAACCAACATTACCGTTTACACAATTAACGATAATCTTACAAGTATCATAACAGAGTGTGCAATTCAAGTTGGAGGTACAGTTTCTAGACAAAAAACTTGCAAACTATCACAGGAGACAAAACATCGTATTAAAAGATGACGAAACTTGAAATGCAACCGAAAAAATAAAGTTAGTAGAACTTTCGAAGGTAATAGGTGTAAGGTAGACAACATAAGGAGGTATAACATGGAAGAATTGAGCAAGCTGTGAAAAGCGGATAAAGTCTAAAAGCTGCGAAAGCAGACTTGTGAAGAGGTGAAAATCGGATGTATGCATAGAGGAACAAGGTTACTATTAACTATTTGAATACATTACATGAACTACTAAATACATCATCATCTTATAGAGGGCTGAGTAATCCTACTCGGTGATTTCAATCTACAAGATATTATTTGGTCAACTGTCGCTCATCATTACGCCCATTATAATATTACCTTCGATATCATATTATATTTCAACTTACACCTAGCAGTTAATATGCTTACTCGTGATCATATTTATAGCAGCAGTATACTAGACCTGATTTTCTTGAGCCATCACTTTCCCCCTGAAGGCATAAAAATAGAAGCAACTGACGAAATATCCGACCATAAGATGGTGACCCGTAGTATACCAGTCAATAAAAAAAGTTTCAAAACTTCAGTGGTGAAATCTTTTTCCGAATTTTATAATGGCAACTATATTAGCATTATCGACCACCTTTCACATCAACAATCATTTTTCATCGAAAGGCTTTGCGAGGCCTCAACTGATGTCGATACATTAGGGCATGCGTTCAAAGGCATTGTCTGGCAGTGCATTCACAAGCTCGTACCCAGTAAAACAAAAAAGAGAAAGAAAAAAACCATAGATAAGGAGTGACGCCCTTCACGCAAAACGGAAAGTAAGGCGACTAACCAAAATCACTGAAGAAGACATTTACTACATCAACCAATAACAAGCTTGATGATGCTATAATTAGTCTGAAAATAACTTTAAATGCTCCAAGAGATTCTTTATTTTCTCAGAAACTGAATAACTTCATGAAAACATTCCCTACTAAAATCTGGAACTACCTCAATCCTACATCATTGCATGAAAAAATGCTTTCCCCTTAGGAAAGCCTAGGTAATACGAATGTTATTTATAAATATTTCAAATGAGTTTTCACAAGTAACAATGGCAGTATTCCTCATATAGATTCACCTGCTAAGCGACACATTGAACCTATCACAATCACGGAGGCAGGTCTCCAGCATCTTCTGCTTAATTTAGGTACCAAGAAAATATTTGGGCCTCATGATATTTCCAATGCATTTCTGACGAGAAAGATTAAATGGATTTCGAAGTATCTGTGTACAAAAGATATCAATTGGTAGGCTTCAAAAAGAATGGAAGACTGTAAGAATCGCACCAGTACACAAATCAGGAAGTAAGTATGATACAGCTAATTTAAGGCCCATCACATAGCATGCCCACCTTCTCAATTACTGCAACACATTAGTCTCAAACACATAACATCATTTCTACACGCCGAATATACCCTAACACCCTTACAACATGGCTTTCGCAGCGGATGATGTAAGGTTACCCAGCTTTTAGAACTTGTCCACGACCGGTCCATGCGCATTGATTCCAGAAAAAAGTTCAACGTCATCATCATCAGCCTGACTACGTCCACTGCAGGACAAGGACCTCTCCTATGTTCTGCAGTCAACTCGGTCCTGTGCTTGCTGCTCCACTTTATACCCGCAAACTTCTTTATCTCATTTGCCCACCTAACTTTCTGTCTCTCCCGTAACCCGCTTGCCTTCACTAAAAATCCACTTAGTTACCCTTATGGACCAGTGGTTATTCTGCCTGCGGGCTACATGCTCGGTCCATGTCTATTTCTCCTTTTTATTTGAACTATAATATCCTTCATCCCGGTTTGTTCCCTGACCAACTCCACTCTCTTGTCTGTTATGGTTACACTATCGTTTTCCTTTCCATCGATCACTGTGTCGTCCTCAATTTAAGCGAACCCTCTTTGTAAGCATCCTTGTTTCTGCTCCATAGCAAAGTACCGACAAGATGCAGCTTTTATATACTCTCCTCTTGAGAGATAGTGACAATTTACCAGTCACAGTTTTATAGTGCTTGCCATTTGTGCTCCACCCCATTCTTACTCTTCTAGTTACTTCAATCCCGTGGTTAGGCTCCGCTGTTATTACCTGTCATAGGAAGACGTAGTCTTTTAAAACCTCAAGTGCACTATTACCTATCTCGAAGCGCTCTTCTCTTTTGAGGTTGTTGCACACAACTTTCGTTTTCTGAATAAATAAATTAACCTCAAACTATTGGAATCCGCTAAAGCCTTCGACCAAGTTACACATCCGAAATTAGTTTACAAAGGTAAGGTATAGCTAGGTGATTGCTCCGTAGCCGCTTGGATATCTGATTATTTATTTGATCGTTTACACTTTGTTGAAGTTATGGCCAAACATCTGACACTGCCGAGGAGATATCCGGTGTTTCACAAGGTTGTGTCCTCACCTCGGTTCTTTTTTTTTATATTCATCAACGACCTACCTGTTAATATACACGTTAACATCACATTATTCGCCGATTACTGCATTATCTATATGGTGACTGACAAATGAAGATCACTGAGCCCTTGACTACGCTCTACTAACTGTAACGAAATAGTGCTCTGAATGACGAAAGACATTTAATGCAAATAAAGCAACCCTACTCATTGAGTCGAAGAGAAAACTCAATAGTTTTGCCCGTATAAAATTAGTGTTACTCTACTAAGTGCCATCAATGATCATGAACAGCAGGGGCTAATTATATCTGAGGACCTTAGATGGACTAATCACATAAACTACATAGCAGCGACCACGTTCAAACGAATCTTTTTCATCCAACGCCGCCTTCGAATAACTGCTATAGATACTGAATCCTTGGCTTTTAACGCATTCGTCAGACCAATACTGGAATACGCAAACAACAAATAGTTTTCTTTTTCTAAACAAGGTGTCTCCAAACTACAAGTCATACAGAGAAAAACAACAGCGTTCATTTTTACCAAATACAGGCCCTTTGTTTCACCTACTACTGTGTTGATGAAAACTGCTGGTGTAAGTTCCATCCAGCGCCAAGCCAAGATACGTAGTCCTGAAATCATGAACTTACTTATTCATATTGAAGTGTATATTCGCATCAGTTATCTGATAAACAAACACGACCTAGAAGACATAACTATACTCAGATGATCACAGAATATACCTTTTATACTGACTGTTAAAAAATTACTTTTTTTCTTGGGCCATAAGAGAATAAAATCACCTCCCCTTACACATCATAGAAAGCACATCGCTAAAACAGTTCCTAAATGCACTTGAATCGAACTACGAATCTGCTAGACAGTGGTTTTTCTCTTTTTTTCTCTTTTTTTTCTTCTCATTTACGCCTCTTTTGACCTGTGACTTATTGAGAGCGTGTTTTCCTTATTCACATGCTATCAATCTTCTTTCACTTTTTGTAAAACCTATTGTTGTAATTGTATCAGAATTTTTTTAATTTGCATTTAAAAACTGTACATTCCTCCTGCTATGATTCCTCTGGGATTGGCAGTATTTTTAAATAAATAAATAATGACGAAGCAATCCTCAAAATGGACCAAAATTATGAAGCAGCAGCGATTTTAACGGTGCTCCACAAATAAATGCAGAATGAGCACCGAGACCCGATGGAGTCACCAACCGAACATTACGAAACCAGGACAATGAATCCAAGGAATTTCAAATTGGATATATCAACAAATATTGGACATAAGGGGCAATACCCGACGCGTGAAACGAGATTAGAACAATCCTTATACCAAAAACTGGAAAGCCAATCAACTTGATCTCAACTAAATCTTCGACCTATCTCATTATTGTCATGCGTAGCAAAAATAACGAAGCATGCATCCGTAAATCAAGCCAACAAGTATCTTATGAATGGTGAATACTACCCACACACAATGACATGCTTCCGTCGTCACATAGCCACCCAAAATGCCATGCTACAGATTCAACACAAAATCAAAAGACTACCCCACAAGATCCACACGAACCATACTCGGTCGGGATCTCAAGAAAACATTTGCTAATGCGACACATGAAACAATGCTCAGACGCATATCAAACATAACATGGGTGAGCGAGCGTACAATTACGTCAGAAACTTCCAAACCAACAGAACAACAAGACTTAGTTTGGAGGCCTTACATGTCATTTCCGAGAATTGGGCTACAAAGGCTCTCAAAGGTCTTCATGATATCAGCAATGCTTTTAATCTAATCATACTTCGACTGCCGAAGGAGAAAGATAAAATGCCAGAAGTTTATCTTCCTATATACGCGAATGACATCACAATACGGGTGATTGATGGCACCAATGGCTACTTAAAAAGAGACTCTAAAAAGCAAAAGGAACAGTCGAGAGATACCTGGAAGGCACAGGGCTCACATGCTCTCCGTAGAAATCTGAATTTCTTCTTTACAGTCTAGCAATCAGATACAGACCACCCATGTCAGAGGCAAACAAGCGACAATATGGGGAAAATATTATTCATACGGAGGAGGGCACAGCTATTCCTATAGTCCAAACAAATACGGGTACTGGGATTAGTCATTGAGGCTAACGGCACCAACAGCGAGACTTTGCGCAGGTTCAATGCCAAAGTAACGAATGCGATGAGACTTATTCGCAGGGTCACGAATAACAACAGAGGCATGAAAGAAGCTCACGCCTAGGTCTTCGTCGTAAGCCACATAACATATGTAGAAGCATACGACAACTTGCAAAAAGCTGAAACTAACGAAATAAATGCACTCCTCCAGAAGGTCTACAAACAAGCGATAGGAATACCTGAGTATGCTAGTACAGACCTACTTCTTCAGCTGGGACCACACAATACGTTTGAACATATTAGGGAGCTCAGTCTATTCCCAAGCTTTAACGGGTCACTATAGCTATCGCGGGGGAACGTATAACTAGTAAATTAGGAATAATGTACCATGCACAACATGGTGTCAAACATGATATACCCAACAGAATCAGAGCTAAGATCGTCTCTAAGCCGACACCAAAAAAGATGGCCCCAACTATTAACGCGGACAGCAAACGACATCGAGCAAAAGCATGGCTCGAAGCACACGGCACGAACAGTAAATCTCTTTAAGCGCAATTTCAAACTGTTAAGCACAACGTCTGCTGCACCCTTTTATGTCGATGATACAAGACTTCTAATGAAATATTGGCGTTTACCTCAAACACAATGACAAGCACAGTGACTAGAAACGCACATTCAGTATTTAAGGCAGCACAAGAATCACAATTCGCGAAGTCAATCTCAGATAACTTTTTCAGTTATTGTTTTGAGTCGTAGTCGGCATTGCTACAGAAGACAGCGAAGAAACCTGGCAGCAAAAGTTTCGTAAAAAAAAATGCAAACAACCAGATGAAAAGTGATTAATGCCCCTGTTTTATTATGTGAAACCACAAAAACGAATTTCTTCGCTCTATACATTACGTTAAATGTGCTATTGTTTGTTTAGTAACACTTTATGTACCGCGCAGAAGCATCGCCTTCGAAACATGTGCATTGCTTCTTCGTGGACTCCGAGATTAGCGCAGCGAGGGTTGCATTTAAACAACAGAGATATTGCTAAGCTGACGTGGAAGTCCGCGCCTTCCTACGCTTATTTATCGAGCATCAGATTTTGTATTTAAATGCCTATCAAGTATTGTAAGATAATGATTGCATGTGTGAAAATCATGGCCCCTGTTTGAGAAATACTTCCTTTGTAGCACGGAGGCATAGAAAATAAGGCCAATGAGGCCTCGTGGGTGAAGCCTATATTTATTCTTGGGTTTTCACTGACCACAGAGAAGTGGGGATTAGTATGTCCGGGTAAAAGTCCGCATGCGTATCCACTGGTCACGCATCTAATAAGGATGTTGGCATCCACATCTGTTGCGATTACGGTAGACGGAACGGAATAACACAGACAGACGCATTTCCCATGAGAGTGGCGACTGATCTGCTATACCAGGTAGCGAAGGCCAAGTACATAACTCAGCCAGACATGTTCAGTGGTTACTGGCAAATACCACTGAACACCTAGCAGTTTAGAGAACGGAAACTGTACCTTTGGTCTGTTGTATCAAAATAACATGTAAATACGTAGCGGCGGCATACTGAACTTCAACACCGCGAGGCGAGATGACGCTGGTAGTACTATCGTCATCAATAAACAGACGCATTTTTTTTTTTGCTGCGGGTGGGGGGCTCGCGGCTAGTTCGCACTGCTCTCTTCCTCTGTTATTTTGTTTTTTTCTCGTTGCTAAATTGTGGTTAGCGTGTGTAATTATTGCCAGGTGACCTAATTAGCCTATACTGGCAAAATCGACGTCAGTCAAATAAGGTTTGCATCGTTTATTGCGGGTGTCCAAGTCGGTACAACCGATGCATATAGTGTGGTCCGAAAAAAACAAGTCACTCATACATATCAAAAGCTTTCAACAAATTTGTAAACACTGTTGAAAGCTAACAAACATACGTATATAACTGAACACCGAGATCGCTCAATGGACTTCGCTCTAATTCTGTTGCGGTGTTCGAGTTTAATAGCGTGGCTTCAGAACAAGGGCCCGATTCTGCCATCAGATGCGGCGCTTGCCCTGTAGTGTTCATCCTAAAGTGATGTAAATGCATGACGTGTAATCGGGAAGGAAACATGCACATTGCCGAGAGATAGCCCTCGCACTGAAAGCAATGTAGTTTTGCTAAATTTTTTAAATAAACAATTGCGGATGCGTGCGGTTCTGAATCTTTCTCGCTCTGGAATGCTACATTGAGTACTTCACAAATGTGCAATGTCATGTCGTGTCGACAGGGTAGACACTACTTTTAATTCTCAGCCACGAGCCCATATCATAAGTAATATGTACTTGAGGGATGTGTCTAAAATATTTCAAGCTGGCTAAATTTATTGTTTGAGTTAAGTTACACAGTTACTACAGCTAGAGTTTCTCGTCGCAGGTATTGACTGGTCAGCTGAGTATGCAGCTAACATGTATGCTAAAGGAACAGAGTTATGAGGTGTGTGCTTACACATAGAAAAGGCCCAAATCCAAGAAAATAAGCTTTAGGCATGCATTATACGTATTTGTTTGCCTTAAACGTAAAAGGTTCTGCTCAGCTCTGAGCACAATCTCTTTTTTGTATATCAATAGAACTTGAGCACTCTCTTGCAAGTAAGCACTTCTGAAATCAATTGGTGGTACATGATGTGAATCTGTCCAAATACTGAATCAATAAAGGTCACATTTATTGCACACTTGTTATTGTGTATACTTTTTCAATATACGTGTGCTTGAAAGCTGAAGTTGTTTTCTCCCGGCTACTTTTAGAAGTTAGGACTTGATATGCGTACTATCTTGCAGTGTGGCTGTGGATAAGTCAAGATCGTGTGTTTCAACTACCTGTGTGAAATGACTTCCTTGATTCTTTTCATGACGGTAGTGCACAGAATTTCACTTCGTAGTTGTAAACACTATAGCTACGACAACTTAATTTAAACAGAAGCGGATGTGCTAAAAGAAATCTGGGGCATTTCTCCGCTGTAAAAAAAAAGAAGTACCGAATCCAAGGAACACAGCCTTGCTCATCACGACAACATTCTTGTGTTTGAGGAAGCTGTGCTTCAAGTGCCTATCACCTTTATAGTTTAATATTTTAGGAGCCCATTGAACATATATGCAAAGCTGAAGCAATGGGGTGCAGCCTTATAAGACTTGGCCCCTCTTTTTGTACACTTGAATGAGCAAAACATAGTAAATAGAAATAATGGTTCTGGGTGTAGTTCGTAAACTGTCACAAGGCACAACTAAATGTCGGAAGGCCTGTGAACGCCCCTCACTAGGGGGATGTTCGTTTTGTATTGCAATTAATTTCTGGCGACTTACATGCCAACTATGAAGTGACGATGAATCATACAGTAGTGTGCAAGTTTAAATTGATTCTGGCTTCCAGGGGTTAAAACAAATTACATTGTAGCCTCGCAGGAGACAAGAATGCATTTCGAAACATTTTCTCTGACACCTCACGTTAGCATATTTTTCATATTTTCAAACTTCCATGTTTTAAGGGTCACTTTAATTCACCTGCACCAATGGGAACTGGATCACAGCTGTGCACAAAAAGTTCAGAACTTGTGCAGCATGAGTAAACAGTGCGGCATCACAAGCGAATGACAAAGTGCCGACAAGGTGAAATCCTTATTTGCGTTCGCCTAATTTAATGAGGTGCAAACATCTTGGCAAAACACGCCACGTTTGTAGAGGCGGGTACGGCACCGACGTATAATGCTATGTTGTTTGTTAAGCTGTGCACGCAGCGGCACCAAACCAGTGCCGTCAGAGTAGAAGGTACAGGAAAATCATGAACTAGTTTTATTGCTGTACCTCTCCTGCGCTTTTTGAAATGAATGACATGGTATAGAGCATGTCATTGCTGCACCACTTAAACCAATGGTGAGGTGCAGCACCTCGTAAGATGGATCATGTGGTGCAGGCAAATCGAACAAACCCTTAAGCAAACAAACGTCTTAGCATTTGACCCCCATCGAAATAAGGCCACTGTGGCAGGGATCAAACCAGTGTTGTAGAGCTCAGCAGTGCCACAAAATCTAACTAATAGTGTTACAGCTTCAACATTATGGAAGTGTAGATTCCATGCCAGACAAGCAATGCTTGTGGCCAATCTAAATCACCCCTCCACAATTTGCGTGGTAAAACATTCACCAATACAGCATTACATGTGTGAGGTTCGAGGTGGCCTGTTGTACTGGACGTTCAGATGTTTCAACGTGCTTGCATAGTGGGCATTCGGGGGTAGTCATGTCGTCGTTGCATGGCAGTCTGGAAAAACAAGTAACATGACCAGACATCAATGCATGGAATCGATGCATAATCAATGCATAAAATTTTCGAAAGTAAACAAAAAACTCAGTTGAATAGTAATTAGAAGTATTTTATGCATATACGTAATGATACCTCATAACACATGATACCTCATAACACAGGCTCCTTCTTCAAGGGGCATGTCATGTAGCAGGTTGCTTGCCCATTGTACACAGCTGCTTCCTTGTCAGGTAGGCCAAGAGGCCGTGGAAGACAAAAAAAAAGCATTTCGATTTATGAGACGCTTTCTTTGTCACACTATAGCAAAACCACACCCATAATTATTTGATGTTTCTCAAATGCAACTGCGGGAGACTAATAACTCGTAGGTTTTTTTGCACTGATATATGGGCTAGCTACAAAGACGCATGCGAGGCGACAGTGGTGTATTTGCCTTCCTTCATCGCAACGGCCTGGTTTGTATCACCTGGTGATAGATTTTCAAAATTAACTCATGAGTCAGCGACTCGCTCCTACGTGAAGCCACGCCGCAAGTAACACACGTTCTTCCGGTGACAAAGTGAGACGTTAAACGAATTTCACAGTTTAATATTACAATGCGCTGCCGCCAGGTGACGCCTGCACAGTTGCTGACAAAAAAACTACATATGTTGAAATGAACCAACTAGCCCAGCAAGCCACCGTCCTTGAAACACTGAAGTAGTGTCTACTCGCTGGCCCGCCATTCTCGGGCTAGCAACTGGTGTTCATCCGATGAAAGCTTCAATGGTTGATTCGTTCCCAGGATGTCACTTGAATTCCCTTCGCGAAAGCGTTTGAACGAGCCAAAATAAACAGAACGAAAAAGAGTGTGTCGGTCGGCAGTGACTCGAAATATCTACAGCGAAACTAAACAGTGCGAGATGCATCTGAACGTACCGCGAGCCGTTACCTGCCGTCGCTACCGTTGACCGCTGTATATTTTGAAATTAGGATATAATGTCAATAGGCTGCTTCTGACGACAAGACAGCTGGAGAAAAAACTATTACGAAAAAAATTGATTACGCAGCGCATGCTTAGGAAAAAACTACTTGCTATTAGAACAAGTTTTTTATATGTAGCGGAACGCAAAAATGCAGTATTTGATCATTTTAGAGTTGAAACTTCACCCCGATGAAGATGCCCCTACAAGAAAGTGCAATAGTGCGAGCATAGAGTTTCCCACAATATTTACTATCTGATACCAGGCATGACACTCTGGCGCTAGTGTCTATGGGAGCTGCAACGCACGGCGCTTCAGCGAGCATGGGAATGATGGGTAGTACACAGATTTGTCTAATATTTGTACTTCTGGCCTGCCTTTGGCTCCGTGTGTGTTGGTGTGGCTTGGAGCTGTTTTTTTTTACGAAACAAGTATTAGCAAATGTTCAGCGGTTGCGCTTCATCATTTTATTTTTTTAGACTTACTTTCCAAATTGGCTCATGAAGTTTAAAAGCATTCAATCTTTCTTTCAAAACAAAACCGAAACACAGCAATAAACGAAGCCGCAAGTACGCTTGACTGGCCGAAAGTACGAAGACTAGGCAAATGTGTGTACTACACATCATTCCTATGGTCGCTGAACGATTGCAGCGCCAGTGTGCCCTCTAGTTAATTTTGAGAAACTCTATGAGTGCGAGTAGCGAGAGAGGTTAGTAGATATACTCAGGGTGTTTAAAGCAGAAACACGCCGCGGTTGATTTTTTTCGCCCCCTTCACGTGATCACGCGGACTTCAAAGTTTCCGGGGCCTGCAAATACCTATTGACTAGGACGCGCAGGTTTGTACTGCTTTTGCCACTCCCTCAGGCCAGTACGCGTAAAAGTGAAGCCCTTTAAATAATGAATGCCGCCAGCACCTATCAAAATGTTGTACTGGCTTCGCATAGACATTACACTTGCGCTTACATCGACGATGTGATTCACTCTGACAGTTGGTACGAGAACCTGGAACGTTAGACAAGATATTTGCTTCACTGGCGAAGGCAAGTTTGACGCTCAACAGAAGCTAGTGTCGTTTGCACAGCAAGAAGTCAAATTCTTGGGGCACATTGCAGGATCAGGCAGGTACAGGGCCGATCCAGGGAAGGTCCGGACGATAAAGGAGATTCTGGCTCCCGAAACAAAGAGACAGCTTCGCAGTTTGTTAGGGCTAGCCAACTATTAGAGGAACTACGTGACCAAGCCCGAGTACTCCAACATCGTTATGCCTCTGACCAACCCAACTGGCCGATGTATTCCGCAGAAATACTCTTGGAATATAGACGTGCAAGAAGCTTTTGATAAAGTGAAAAACTATCTAGTACAGGAGTCAGCATTTCAGGCCTCAGATCCGAGGAAAGATTTCATCCTCGCCATCGATGCATCTGATTACGCCATTGCTGCGTGCCTTACTTAGCCTGATCTAGAGGGCAAGAAGCACCCTATTGCCTTTCTAAGCAAAAATCTTAGCCCGGCTTTGACCCAATGGGCCGCAATAAAAAAAAGGAAGCTAATGCAATGATTTGTACACTGGGCAGGCCCGTGCCCCGTATCGTACGTGCGAACAGGACGCTCCCTTCTCTCAGGCCGAGCTCGAGGCGGTGGTACGTCGAATATTCGACCGGTCGGCCCCTGTCTAGATGAGATCAGGCCGCTTATGGTGAAAGGTTTGGTCCGGACCAGGGCAGCATTTCTTTTGTGGTTATTTAATGCTACGCTTAATCACGGCCACTTTCCATCGCAGTGGCGCCGAGGACGCACAATTTTCATTCAGAATACCGGTTGTCCGTCAGAGTTCCCGACAACATATCGGCCCATCGGTGTAAATTCCGTCTTGGTAAAAGTTCTCGATCATCATTTGACTGACTTGACTGACAGGCTATACTTTTTCTTGCCACGAGGCAGACACATCCATTCCCACCAGTACAGCTTCACGCACGGTAGGAGCACGGTGCTGGCACTACACCAGCTTCACGAGTGGCTCCTTCGACTCAAAGCCAAGCAGACACCTGTGGTTGTGATGTCGCTAGAGTTCCAGAGAGTTAGACAGCGTCTGGCACCCGCTAATGCTTCAGTTCATCTGTGAACGTCGATTGCCATCGCAGCTTTTCCATCTCCTCCACTCATTTTTGATGGACCGTGCCATCGTGTTCAAGTGACATGCCGGGCAGGCAGAGGCGCATCCCTCACTGGGAAGTCCCCAAGGCTCGCATCTTTCACCACTCCTTTAAAGCGTCGTTATCCAAGGCCTCTTGTCAGTCACCATTCCCGAAAAAGTAGTGGTACAGGCGTATGCCGATGACACTGTTGTCATCATTCCGGGTGCTACGCACCAGGCCCTTAGGAACAAAGGCTCAGAGGTGTTGTGAAGTGTGGAGCACTGGACGGTCACACAAAAAGTAAAGCTCACCCAGGAGAAAACGTTCTGTGTGCTATTCTTCCACGGGGTGGGTGGGATGGAGCACGTTCGTCTTTCCATTGGTACGAACTGCTCTCGAAAGAGTCTTAAATTCGTTTATATGCTCCAGGTCTTGGGCGTCAATTTCAATCGCCGCCTCTTCTTCGCACACGCTGACCATCTGCGAGACAATCTGCAGCGAAAGTGGTTGCCTTTAAAATTATTGCACGCACCCTCCGGCCAGACGCGATTAGACGGCCTTACAGGCAAGTGATGCTGCCGGCTATTGCTTACGCCTCTGTCATTTGGTGGCCTGAGTGACCAGACTGCCATCTGAAAAACTGCCTCGTATCCATCCAACGTTGGGCGTTTGATGGCATTGACAGGTGCATATCACACGACTCGGACTGTGGCACTGCAGGTCCTCCTGCGCGCTCCCCTGATCCAGCGCGAACTGCGTCTCCTTAATAAAAAGTTCGCCCTCCTACACTTACGGCGTGCCGTCACGTGGGAGAGGCAGACAGTGGACCCGCGGCAGGTGGCTCTCCCACTGGACAAATGGTCTCTTCTCCCGGCTGAGACCCCCTGTGTTCAGAGCGTGTCCCGCCTTTCGGTTTCCGAGGCCTAGGATATGGCAAGGCGCCCGAGCATACATGCTTACACGGATGGCGCGTACGTGCCCACTTCTACTGGAGCCGCGTACATAACGTTTTGGAGGGCAACTACTATTTTCGCGACCGGCCGTTTCCGGGAGCTATACGCCTCGAGTACCTACTGCACAGAGGTTGTGGCTCTCACCGAGGCACTTCAGTACCTGCGGTCGTGTGATTCCTGCAACCTCCCCACAAATACACTCACTGCCTCTCCGTTTTGCACGCACTGGCCAGCCCGCTCTGCCTCGATTAACGCATCGTGCATATGCGCACGATTAACACTCTGATCTTGTCGGCCCTTCGAGTTTTCTATGTCTCAGGGCACAGACGCATATTCGGCAATGAGCTCACCGATTTCCCAGAATCAAGGGCGTGTCAAAGTCACATCTCTGTCCACAAGGTCAAATTGCACCTCGGGTGGGTGTTATTGGACCTTTGGGCTTCCGAGTGGCGTGAATCCTATGTGGACACTGAGCTTGCCTGATGGATTCCTGAAGTCGCGAGCTTGCCACCGTTTTTCTCACCTAATTGACACTTCATCACCTTACTCACGGGGCTTGGTCGTTTCTCACATTTTCATCGTTGTGGTCCACAGAGGGAACCGCTCTTCCGCTGTGGCAAGCTCTTCCCCTTAATCGAACACTATCACGATGAATGCGACCTTACCGCATCCATCGTGGACGGTCTGCGGCCTCCAGATGCCCTTCGGGGTGGGGATCACGCAGCCATTCTCCTGAGTATCGAAAACCAGGCGCTCCTTACCTTGGTTGTCACCACCATCAACACCAGGCATGACACGTTAACACGATTATTCTACACTCGTCACCCACACCAGAGACCTTGCTGAAGACGATCTGTCTCGTTGACGCACAGGCCCTTCAGTCAAATATGGTGGGGTTGTCACCCTTGCCTGTGCGCAGTGGGCAATCATTGACGGCGGGTCTGAAGGTCAGGCCGTACCTGGTGCTGCGTTCCATGTGATGGGAGGAGCTTCATCGAGCAATCGGAACGCGTGCCTATGAAAACCACCGGCATCTGCCAACACTACCACTTCTGGGTTCACTGGACTTCCCTACCCGTGTGCAGTGCTTTCTGCGCTTGTAGACGAGACCCGTATCGCGTGAATAATGGGCTTGCTTTGACGTTGTTTTTTTCATGACTCACTCCTCTGTAAAAGGATCAAAATGTGGGCCAGTTGGTAATTCATTTTCTTCGTTCAGCGAACTAGGAGCGCAGAGAAAACACAAAGGACGAAGCGAGGAACCACACAACACGAGCGCTCGTGTTGTGTGGTTCCTCGCTTCGTCCTTTGTGTTTTCTCTGCGCTCCTAGTTCGCTGAACGAAGAAAATCACTCCTCTGTCCCCTCATCATTCGCTTCAGACTCCTGGACTCCTCATCTGTTCCTCGCCATTGTTTCTTGTCTCTCTTTCTTTTAGCCCTTAATTGTTCACCTTTAATGGCATGACATTGCATGGGCAGAAAAGAATGCTCCGCTGGTTACTGTGCTCGTTTAGCCAACGCCTTAGGACACTACAGTGTTACCGTTTGCCCATACATTTTTTTATTTCTCTAATTGGCTTTCTCACTAAATTGTGTGCTTTGGGTATAATTTAACCCCTTTTCATTTGCCTTTGCTTGGCTTTAAGCTTGGTATGCCTAGGCAGGGACAAGTTTTTCCTAAGCAATTCTTTTTAAAATATTTTTCATTGAAGCTGGGAATCAAGTTTACCGAGGCCACAATAGAAAAGCAAACCTATGCAATCATTTGGACACTAGGGAAGTTGAACGCTTGCCTGTTTCAAACTAAGGTCAAGGTGATTACCGGTCATAACCCGCTTGAATTTCTGACTGTAACCACTCCGCAGAGCACGTGGCTGACACTGTGGGCGTTGACACTGCATAAATATAACCTGCAAATTGAACCCAAAAGGGGTGTCCAAAAGCTAATACAGACCCAATTTCACGGTTGGTGACTCCCAACAATGACGCATAAAAGAGAACACGAGGTAAGGAGGTAATGCTTTGTCTATGCAGGCGCGCGACAGAGTCAAAGGGGTACGAGTGACGAGTTGTGCCTCACGTATCAAGTCAGTGAACATGTGTGAATGTGTGGCTGTGTTTGTGTGACATGTCATAGATACAGTGCAACACAGTTGGAGGGAGGTGTTAGGTTCGAACTTGGTGCCTTCGCCGAATAGTTTCATATTGTTGCCCGCCACGATGACGTTGAGCCCACGCCATGACGGAAGCGGTGTCACTAGATTGGTGTAACGGCGGCTGTCTGTCAGTCATAAAGGACACGAACACCCACGTCGTCAAGGGGCTTAGTGGTGGCAATTTTCTGGAGACAAGAGCCGAGTGCGGCTGCAAAGGTGGAAGGTGCACTTGCGCTCCACTGTAGGCAACTGAAACGAGCGGCAGTGGTAGCATTGATACACGGGCCAAAAATAGTGATGGCCTGTCAGCCCAGCGTTGCAGGAACGTACCCAGGAGGTGCGTTCCCACAGCTCATCGATGTCAGACGTCGAACGTTTCGGCAACTGGAGTGAAGAAAGTTGAGCGGCGGCGAGAGGTGGTGGTTCTTCGAGGAAGATCTGAGGAGGAAGGACTCCATGTCTGGCACCTTCAATGGCAACCAACCAGGAGTCGAGGAAAGAGACATTCCTGTGTTCTGTTTGGGTTGTAAGAGTGTCTGAATGGGGGGTTAGGGGACAAACTCAGGGGTGCAGGGACACAGAAAAGCGGAGAAACAAGCAAACGTCTCTTGCGAAATGATTTCCGAGTGGTCCTTTCCTCAATGTGCCAATAAATGAAAAATCTCGTCTTCGGCTACCTACGCGGCAGCAGCAAATGTCGCGCAACCATCGAGGCGAGTGGAAGACTAAACATCGAACCTAACTGCATCATTAAAGAATTGCCGAGCCCTTGGGCAGCCCCTGTCATTCTCGTGAAAAAAAGACAGTACCTGGAGATTTCGTGTCGACTATCACCATTTGAACTTTATCACACAGAAAGATGTTTCCTCTTCCACGAATTGATGACGCTTTGGACTGTCTTTATTCGGCCTTCTACTTTTCGTCTATCGATTCATGCTCAGGCTACTGACAGATTTCTATGCATCCAGTGTACAAGGAAAAGACTGCTTTCATAAGCGCTTACGTACTTCATAAATTTAGCGTGATGCCGTTTAGATTATGTAACGCTCCTTCCACATTCTAAAGGTTCATGGATACAATTCTGCGTGGCCTAAAATGTAACATCTATATGTGCTTCCTCGACGACATCGTGATCTTCGGGCACACAGTTTGTGAGCATAACGAACGTGTGGTCATCGTTCTGTAATGCATTAGAGAGGCTGACCTGGTTTTTAATTTGAATAAGTGTCATTTCGGTGAGCGACAAAGCTTGTTAGTTGGGCACCTCGTAAACAAAGATGGTACCAGACCTGACCCAAACAAGACCACAGCTGTGAAGGCCTGCAAACCACCTCGCTCAACCAGAGAACTTCGTCGCTTCTTAGGTCTGTGCTCCTACTTTTTCCGATTTATTCTCGCATTCGGTGACGTTGCTTTGCCCTTCACCTTTCTGCTACATCAAGGTGCTAGTTTTGAATGGATACATGACTGTGAGACGTCCTTCAACCAAGTCAAGTTCTTACGTCACAGCCTCTTCTTCAGCACTTCGACCCATCTGCACTCACCAAACTTCATACTGAAGCCAGTGGCATTGACATAGGTGCAATTCAAGCACAACGCTGCAATGGAAAGGAACTTGTCATTGCATATGCCAGTAGAACTTTGTGTAAGCCGCAGCGAAATTACGCAGTGACTGAGCGAGAATGTTTGCACTCGTCTTCTCTGTACAGCCATTCCGTTCATAACTGTATGGTCGTCCCTTCCAAGTGGTTACAGACCATCAATCTTTGTGATGGCTTGTAAGCCTTTGACACCCATCTGGCCACCATGCACGCTGGGCCCTACGCTTGCAATAGTATGACTTCACGGTATTGTACAAGAGGAAGCACGCTGGCGCTGACTGACTTTCGCGGATGCCACCTAATACGACACTTTGCGAAGCTTACAATTTGGACCACCTAATTGCAACAGTGTCTACAATGCTGGCGGGCAAGACCACCTTTGTAATTGAGCACCGGAAGGACGCCAGCTTGTAGCCGTCCTTTCCTGACACACAGGCATCCACTTTGGCGTTTTTGCGTTCGTCAAGGATTACTTTACAAGAAGACCTTGTCGGCCACGGGTTCCCGCTTCTTGCTGGTGGTTCCGGATACACTCGTTTCTTTTTTCAGCGCGCCATGCATGATGACGCAACTTTGGATCACCTGGGAATGGCGTGAACACTTCTTCGTACACAAGAGCGATTTTATTGGTGACGTATGTGCCAGTCAGTTGAGCAGTACGTGGTCAGTTGTACTCAATGCCAGACGCACAAATTAGTCACGACTGCTCCTGCCGGAGTTCTAAAACCTGTGATGCTTCCCAGTACTTTATTTGAGCAAGTCGGCATTGACCTCGTGGGTCTTTTTCCGCGCTCGGTGAAAGGCGACTGATGGACTGTAGTGTGCACTGATTATCTTGCCCGCTACTGCGAGACGGCCGCCCGGCCATCTGCGACTGCTTACCAAGTATCCTCCTTCCTAATGAACTTTATTATACTGCGCCACAGACCTTCTCACATCGTAATAAGTGACCACGGCCATCAGTGTACAGCCTACGATGCTGAGAAACTGCTCCGTATGTGTGGCTCGAAACTTTGACATTCGACACCATACCATTCACAGAAGAATGGCCTTACTGAACACACAAAGCGGGCACTGGTGAGTACACTGTCAATCTACTTGGCGCCAGATCACAAAAACTGGGACGACGTCTTGGCATTCATCACGTACGCCTTCAACACTGCCCGACGCGAAGCAACCGGCCACAGCCCGCTATTTCTTCATGTTCCATGCTCTCGTTATGACCTAGACACTATCTTTTTGTTGTATAACTATGGCAGCTAGTGTAAGACAATCCACTAAGCTCGAGGTTATTTATGAGGCTCGCCTCAAAGCTTTTAAACGGCAGGCTGATGCGTGAAATGCGCGGTGCGCTTGGTCTGCGACATGTTACGACATGTATGTGCCACACTCAGAAGAGGAATTAGAAGTTTGATTTTCGGAAGAAGGAGACCTCTCTTGGCAGCTTTGTCCTCTGTGACCTCGCCGTCCAGGGCTTCTGTGGAACAAATCCCGAATCGCTACTTCAGACGTAAATATATTGCAAACCACTCGTTGCGACATGGCAAGCTGACCATTGATTGAGCGGAGACAGCCCTTTGTCCTCTTTGTCGGGCACACACACGCATGGACGCAGATTATGTGAATGTGCATGATGAAGCAATATGTATTTTAGTATTACATAGTCCTACTTTATTTCCACCCCATGGTCCCGCTCTTGTTTTGATAAACGCATATAGGCTTTTTTACAACGAAAGATCTATATGGCTAGAACAAAGGAAAATCCGTTCGGCAGTGGTGTCTTGAGCGGTCTCCATTGGCTGTGTTTTCCATTACGTCGCTCCCAAACACGTGCACCGTTGGCTGTGTTGTGAATGACATCATCGCTGCCATGGTGCCGAGGCCGCCTGCACCAGTTTACCCTTACACTTCCTCGCCGGATTAGACACGAAGTCAAATGCTTGTAAAAACGTTACGTTATGGCATCATTGCAATGATTGCGGGAACGCTTTAGCCGGTACAAATGCCGCTTTCGTTGGTAGTTTCCCCAGCGGTATATTGGCGTCAGCTGCGACGTCTCTGACCATATGTATTTCGAGAACAACCACTGGTATTAACGTATCGCGAAGCGCAATTAGCCACTCATTACATTCCACTATGACAGGGATCATGCTTGGCACAATGTGCGGCATGTGAAACAAACACTGTGGCCAAAGGTGTGAGTAAGCACAAACATGTAAGCAGTAATGGTGAAATTCCTAAGTGCCACGTCACGTTGAACCCACTGCTAAACAGCGGGCCACACGTTTCAGCTTTCGCTGGTTAACCAGTTCTAAGCAGTGCTTTGACATTGATATTTTCGTTCCTTTCCTTCTGATATTCTTTTCGATTTACGTATTTTGTAACAAGTACCAGGGAAGTGTCGACATTCCTGGACCTCTTTTTCTATATTTCTTCTTCTCTGTGTCACCCTTACAAAGGACCTTCAACAAACAGAAACTTGAAACACCTCTTCTTGATTGATATATAGGGTTTGATGTTCCAAAACTAGCATATGATTATGAGAGACGTAGTAATGGCGGGCTCCGGAAATTTCGACCACCTGGAGTTCTTGAACGGGCACCCAAGTCTGAACACATGGGCCTACAGGATTTCCGCCTCCATCAGAATTGCAGCCGCCGAAGCCGGGATTTGATCCTGCGACCTGCGGGTCAGCAGCCGAGTACCTTAGTCACTAGACCACCATGGCGGGGCTTGAAACACCTCTGATGACGAGGCTTATGACGTAGCGTTTGTCATCGCTGCTTTTTGTGCATGACAGCCGGTGCTACGGTGCACGGCCTGGTAAAAATTAAGTTCTAGTTGTTCTCAAGGGAAACGTAAGAAAGCTATTTTCTGCGTGTAGGAACTAAATGCACAAGGTTCGTTTATTTAGTCGGTATTGTAATGAACTGAATTGTTTTTAAATGCGTATTGATTTCTTAGTAGGGCGATTTCAGGCCTCTGGCGGTGGCGTCCACAGCGGCGGACGCGCGCCGACAAGCGTTATCTCTCCACTTTCACTCCCTCTCCCATTGCAACAGCTGCGGGCGCACGCGCTTATTGTCACACCTAGCAACCGGAGCATCTGGTGCGAGAGAGTGTAGAAGAGGGTATAGCTGCAGTACTTCACCACTCCTCTCGCCATTCGCTCTCTTTCTTCCCTACGCCTCACTCTGCCTTCCACTCACGCCTCATTCTCGGCAATAGCAAGTTCGACTTCTGAACGTAGCAGACGTGCTTAGCAGCGCTCTTCGCACTTCGGAGGCTTTCTATCGCAGGTGAGGCGTTCACCTCGGTGGCGTCCCTTTTACAAAACACTATGACAAAAAAGAGGAAGAAGGAACTTGGCGCCAACGCTTCTTCACAGCCCTCCAAACTAGCAACTACAAACTTGGTGGCCACCAGCAAGCACCTGAGGCCCGCAGAGGCCCCTGCTTTATCAACAACGTGCAGCCCATGGTCCATGCCTGAACTATTCAAGTATGCCATCGTCCCTACGGATTGATTGATATGTCGGGTTCAACGTCCCAAAACCAACATATGATTATGCGAGACGCTGTAGTGGAGGGCTCCGGTAATTTTTACCTCGTGGGGTTCTTTAACGAGCACCTAAATCTGAGCACACGGGCCTACAGCATTTCCGCCTTCATCGGAAATGCGGCCGCCGCATCCAGGATTCGATCCCGCGACTTACGGGTCAGCTGCCGAGTACCTTAGCCACTAGACCACCGTGGCGGGGCATCGTCTTTACGGAGGAGGAACTTGTCCTAATAAGGCGTTCGACCGCGAAACGCAAGCTGTACCATCCCAAGCGGACTGCGGCCTGCCCTCCAGCTAGAGAGTACCTTTATTAAAAAACGGCCAACAGAAGCAGCAGCAACAACAGCAGCTAGAACAACAGGCGGTGACTGCCATTGGCGGTTGGCTCAGAAAATTGAAGGAAACCATGCCGCCGACTGTCAAACTCTCCCCGGCAACCCGATACCACGTAGCTGCAGACATAGAGTTTCCCACAATACTTACTGGAGGGAACTCTGGCGCTAGTGTCTATGGGAGTTGCAACGCACGGCGCTTCAGCGAGCATGGGAATGTTGGGAGTACACAATAGTCTAATTTTCGTACATTGATTTGGCCTGCTTCTGGCTCCGTGTGTGTTCGTGTGGCTTGGAGCTGTTTTTTCATGAAAACATAAATTAGCAAATGTTCACCGTTAGCACTTCACAACCTTATTCTTTTAAGCTTACTATTTCGAATCAAGTCCCTAAGTTCAGAAGGGTTCGTTCTTTCTTTCAAAACAAAACCGTAACCAGTAATAAACGAAGCCGCAAGTACGATTCGCCACCCGCAAGTACGAAGACTAGGCAAATGTGTGTACTGCCCATCATTCCCATGGTCGCTGAATGGTCACAGCACCAAAGTTCTCTCGAGTTATTTTGGGAAACTCTATGGCTGCAGAGAGTTTCCTATGGCTGCAGAGAGTTTTGGGAAACTCTATGACTGCAGAGAGTCTATGGCTGCAAGCTCGCAAGCTGAAGAGGAAACGCCGATGCCAGTACAGTGACTTCCCGTCCAGCCCATCTGAGACCCCTGCAACACAGTGGCCACGCAACACCTCGGTCGTCGTGCAGCGCCTTCACCCGAGCTATCCGCCTACCGAAAACGACTACGAGATGGTCGTCTCGAAGGCAGCCCGGCGGCGAGCAAGGGCACTGGAGGCCACATAAATTGCAGCTGATCCTGCAGTGGCGGAGACTGCACTCTACCATCCCTCTACCCCTGGTGGCTTGTTTACGAGATCGCCACGCCTCACACTCGCGGCAGTGCTCGCTAAGCGGCCCAGAGTGACGGCGGACAGCGGTGCGTGTTATTCACCGTCGAAACATCGTGGCTGCAGACACGGTGACGCCGGCGTGCTTGTCGAAGTTCCAGACCATCCAGGAGCTCAGCGGCATTTCCGTCACTGGCAGGGAGCCCACAGATCATCGCAGCAGCGTCGGCTGCCTCCATGGCGTGGACAGTGACCTCACCGACTTGGAACTAATCGAGGGACTGGCGTTGACAGTACCGGTCCTCACGCAAATAAGGACAGACGGTGCGGTTGCGGTTCCCCCGCAGTCAAGCATTGAACCAGGTCACCTACTGCGGTCTGCTGCTGTAGGTACGGCACGCCAGGCCACGACCGCTACAGTGCTGGCAATGCGGGCGCCTCAAGCAAGTATCCGAGGCATGCTCGCGCGCCGGCGCCTGCATCAGATGTGGTCGCCAACACCTGGCCGCCACTACCTGCCGCCCTCGCGGCGTCAACTGCAGAGGGGGGGTGGGGGCATCCTGCCGACACGCCCACCTGTCCTCGCTGGCAGGAGGAGTGCAGGCTGGCCACGCTGCTGGCCACAGCACCAACGCCGTTAGAAAAGCAGTCAAGGCCACAGCACGTGAGGAGTACCTCATATGCTACTGCGGTCAGGTCCAAACTTCCCGAGAGCCCCATCAAGGACCCCGATCTGCAGCGCCCTACTCCATCGCCGCACCGCTGCATTCCGCTGCCTGTGACCCCGTCTCCAATGAGCCCACTCCCTTCCCTGCCCGCTCAGCCTGCACAGGACCCTTGGGTCGTTCTCATTGCCTCCCTGCTCGCTGTTCAGCGCGCAGTTGGTGAAACACTTTCCCCGGAACACCCGTTGCGCATTGTGTGTCTGGCAGTGCTCAGTGGACAGTTCGGAACCACACAGCTACACTAAGAGCCCTGCTGCTGGGGCAGATGTGCTCCCCATTCTACCGAGAAGCTCCACAGAACTCTCGTCCGCTGTTGGTTGTTGCCGCTACTGTGGCAGTTGCCCCTTCGTGTTTGTGTTGTGACCTTCTGACTGCTTCTACCTTTATCTCTACTTTCCTACTCCTTAATCCCCCGCACCCATTCCCCTAAAAGACGCGGCGCCGTGCTCTTTTAAAGGCTGCATACATAGCCGTATTTTTCCTACTTCCACCTAATCCCCACGACCACTGTTGACCGACTGTTTGCTGGATGGGGGCCTAAGAAGAACATCCGTAAATATGTGCTCGAGACGCGCCATCGCAAAGTCTAGAACGCTGGTGCCCCACTATTCTATTCGCTGGCTCTTCCCCCTCGAGTGCTCGCTGGCTAGGCCCCTTTCAAGGCCATGGCAGAAGTAGGTGAACGCGAATGTTTGCCGGCAACGGTGCCCCCTCTGGGCGCAAGAAATGCATTCGCATTTCCTCACAATTTCTTGGGGAGGTGGTGGCATTTATTTTTTTTTTCATGGGCAGTTTGAGTGTTTTGGATTAACTGTATGGAGTGAGCAGTACCTCATATCGTTTTTAAAGCGAAATATCTCACTGATGGCTAAATCGTCTGCTACTTGCAAATTAATTTACGAGTGAATAATGCACGTCTATGTGCTCTGCTTTACAGATACCAACCTTTTGACGACAGCTGTCATCTGAATAAAGTGGCTGCTGTGCTTGCAGACTTGGATATCACGTGGCCTTTCGCAAAAGAACTTTCTGGTTCCCTGCGAAGCTTGTCTCTCATAAGCACGCTAACAAATGCGCATCTTCGCTATGGCCTGAACATTCTCTATAAAGCCAGTGTTGTACTTCGACGCTTCAAGCGGGAACGCAAGCTCGTATTTCATATCGGCCCTCTGCAGCCACTGCCTGAGCCCCTGCTGAACGCTGAGCAACTAAGCCGTGCAGTCATAAGTCTGGCTACTAGGATGGGCTTAGTCGGTGTTGACTATACTTACCTAGCAGATCTCGTGCAGGAAGAAGAAAAGAGCCTGACGGCTTTTCTAGAGGACAGTCAGGAAGAAGCGGATGAAAGCATTATGGTGACCTTTGAGGAGGCAAAAGCAGGCTTTCCCAGCTACAACTGGACTCACCTAATGACCCTCATAAACAAAGAACTGGGCTATGTGCTAACTCTCAAGGACCATGTGTACATTAATGAAAGGACATTTGATGCTGCCACGACTGTATTCCAGGTAGGCGCCGCCATTCATGCTTTTATAGGCTGGCGAGTCGTGCGTCGACTCGCTCCTATGACCTGTGGACTTGACAATACTGCGCTGGCGCAGGTTGTTGGTGGTGACGTAGATGTAATGTCAGATTTGCTGGCCACTAACACATTGTGCAATCTGCATGAGCACATGCCCCTGGCACTTGGGACACCCTATATTAAGCTAAAGCGACCCGAAGATAACAGAAAAAACCTTCAAATGTACTTCTCCCGGCTGCTAAAGAGCAGCCTCGAGGATGGATTCTACGAAAGCAGCTACATCAGCCAGCTCTTCCGAAAAGAGGCCGCCAGGTTGATGAGGCACTTGAAGTCTCACCTCCTGTACCCCGACTACAAGCACGTAGAGTCCCAAGTCAATCATCTTTACAGGTATGTACAGGCTTTGCTACAATTTTAATTTAACCCTATGCAAAGTTTTGTGTTAACAGTAGAGCCATTTAGGCTTACCATAGGTCAGTTAACAGAAAAGATCATCTTGAACACACGCTCTTTTTAACTTCTGATCCACACACAGATAAATTTGGCTGTTAAATGGAAGTGATTTGTTGCAGCAGTAAACTGATTGGCATGCTCAGAATAGCCAACAATATCTGTGCCTCTCTTTACTAGAGCGTCCAGCACATCTCAAAATTAGCCAACAAAGAAAGCTGCCCCGGGCGCCTTTCTCTCTGATCAGGTGGATATTGCCTTTCGCGTTAAACTTTTTGTCAACTTGGCACATGCAGCACACACTTGTTTATCTGCATCAGTCATAACAGCGCAATCGTTGTAATGAAGCCAACCTCAAACTTTTTTGTCATTTTGGGGAGCTGATGACATCGATAAGAAGGCAAACATGGCAGAATTGTTTTGCGTAAACTATTTTTCCAATCGCTTCTGCATCTTACTCTGAAAATATGATGCTGATGGCGTAGCAGCATGTACGACTTTGTTGGGTAAGCTGGCCTATACATCCTTGGTGACCACGGTCTCTTTATGGTTTTGAGAAATAGCTTAGAACATTCAAAAATGTATGGAACGGCTGCTAGTTGTAATGCTCAACAGCCGCGGTCTATTTCAACAACGTGGCCGTCAATAGCATGCTTTAAAGTCTTCACAATGTCATGTTGCATAAAATGCACGTCACACACCTTGCATGTTTTGCTCAAAAGTTTTTCGGTGCGGGGAATAGTTCACACCCACGGCTGCGGATATGAAGGTGGTGCAAAAAAGTGCCGCTTTTCTGGATTGTTTTTGCCAGCTGATACAGATGGTCACGAAGCAAGATGGCATTGTAAAAATTCGCAGCTCCGAGACGTCCTATGGCCGGAAGTCCTAGATTGTAACAATTCACAGATGATTGAAGTCATCGAAGATAACCACGTGCGCACACGGTCACAACACCGAAAAAAATGACCCCGTATCAGCATGTTATACACCAAATGTCGTCGAAAGACGAGAGCCTTGCGTCTGGAGAGAGTGAAAAAACGTTTATTTGATGTTCTGCGCAAAAACAATGGTGTATGGTATTCTGGAGGCGCTGCGTTAGAGTGCTTCGAGCGTGCAGCGGAGGCGAATGTCTGCATCAAGTCACGTCGCACGTGAGACATGAGCGCTATCTGGCAGTTATTTTAAAAAACGAATTGCGCGCGCACTGCGCGCCCGTCTCGACGGTGATAATGTGTAAAACGCAAGGCGATGGGTAAGTGCCACCAGCGTGTCGTCTTAGCAAAGCGTTGGAAACACTTGCCTTTTCGTACAAGTGTTCCATGATCAGCGCAACGTGATAATCGCTACGGTTCCTATAGTTACTTAAGTATGCATTTTCCAGCAAGAGACACACATACAGAATATTGATGTGTTTTTATGGCGCCCCAGATATGCGCAATAATTGCTTTTTATTTGACAACCGCACAAGTATGAACGCTGAATCTTCAGCAATATTGGTGGGCGCTGCGGATGGGGTCAGCCATTTGAAGTATCGTTTGACCACTTTGGTACGTTTAGGGTACCGTTAAGGGTTGCCAAACAGACAGACCAGAGTTATTGCGTCGAAGCTCCTCAAGAAAGGCTATCGTTCTTTAAGAAAAGCATGACGATAGCCGCGCTCACGCCAAGCCGGCCAAGCAGCTGCGGGAAGGAGCATTACCAGCAACACGTGCGCCCGCAATAGCGCTACTCACGACTGTGGTGCCCTCTCACTGCCCCGGTGATATTGATTGATCGATATGTGGGGTTTAACGTCCCAAAACCACCATTTGATTATGAAAGACGCCATAGTAGAGGGCTCCGGAAATTTCGATCACCTGGTGTTCTTCAACATGTACCCAAATCTGAGCACACGGGCCTACAACATTTCCGCCTCCATCGTAAATGCAACCGTCGCAGCCAGGATTCGATCCCGCAACCTGCGGGTTAGCAGCCGAGTACCTTAGTCACTAGACCACCATGGCGGGGAGCCCGGTGAAATCAGCGCCGCTTTCGGCGGCGGAGCTTTGCAACTGAAAAGATAGCTATAATTCTATAAACGTTGCCCCAGACTGCGTGCTCCGATTTGTCCGTCGTGGCCGGCAACATATCCGATGGGTGAGTGAAAAAGTGCTGATATAGAGAAAGGGAAAAAAAGAAAGAGACATAGCCTGGGAAAATCTTTTTGAAGAAGCGCGATTTGAACTCACATACCCATGTTCCAAAAATTACCATCGTAACTCTTCGGCTATCCAGACACGCCAGCAGAGAAAAAGATAGGCTTGTATTCCACAGTCTTCCAGCTAGGTAAGATAGCTGTCCTGTCTTGCTATGAGATGTACCAGGCTGAGAGAAAAGGGGAGGGGCAATTCATGGCATCCAAAGGAAGACAGAAAGATAGAAAAGAGGCTACAAATTTGCCGCTATAACTACGTGCTGCCCACCTAGCGGCTGCGTCTGGAAACGGCGCTAACAGGTTCAACCGTGAAAGTTAATACGTTGCCACGTTGCGCACGGCCACGTATTTTCGCCATGCCACTCGCGCGGAGCACGAAAGGAAGCAAGCGATATTGAAAGACCATTTAAGTGTGCCGCAATTTCTGGCATCTTGGCGGGAAGGTGGTAACATATCCTGTCACTTCTCGATGAATGCAGACAAGGCGCGACAGAGAACAGCGCAAATGAGAAACTAGCGAATTGGAAAGAAGGTAGTGGACACTACGTTAGTTTGTTCTTATCAATTCAGTCACGATGGTTTTATTCTCCTTGTTGAGAAAATTCTAATTTAGCATGTGTGAATTCTATCAATATTTGGCGTTATCTAAGCCAGCAACATTGTTTCGTTTATAGAAGCAAGCGCTTTAGTACATTTGTTGCAGTAGGCATGTGAGTATGCTTCGCATACGCTTGTTTTTTGTGCAAGCCGTAGTGCGACCATTTCTCAAATTAGGCTGCTGTAATCCTTCCCCCCAACATTTTTTTTATTCCGCATGTCTGTATATAAACACAAAAAATGCATGCGCGAAGGCCGTGCGTACGTAGTGTGCGTGTATGTATGTTCGTGCGTATATGTATCATGTTCTGGCACTGTAGCACACTTAATGTGCGTGCATATATCCGCTTTTAGTATCAACTACTGCCAACACCAACAAGATAGTGTTCGAAAGCACATGACTTTATTCCTTAAAAACCTAATAACGTTGATTCACGAAAGGTGAAACGTGGCACTTCTGTTGTAATCAAAACTAATGTTTGCCTTATCCCAAAATACCAGGCATAGCTGCGTCCTCTAATTAAATGAACATCAAGCGTATTCAGCTTCGGACAGGACAGTGGAGCTCAATGGAAAACGTTCAGTCGGCAGCACGAGTGGCAGCGTAGATACCCCGAAAACTCTTAAGGCTTTGCATGTTGCAGTCGAGTAATACTTTAGAAGACAGGACCAGCCCCGCCAAGATGACCGAAGCGCAGCAGCCAATTTCCTTCGGGACTAAAATAATAGTCCCACTAAAATTGCGACTGCTTCTAAAACGCGTATTAGTCAGCATAAATAAACTTTTTGTATCGTGACGAGCGCTTTGGTAAAATTTTAATGGAGGAAATGCTACAGCACATGCCGCATCACACATGCCAATCAGCAACGTCTCTCACACATCATGCTCAGTTTGAGAAGTGGCATATAAACATATTTTAATGCTGGCGTATCTGAATCAAACTACTATTGTTCCCTGATTATTGTTCGCGAGTTCAAGACAGAAAGAAAGAATATCATTCAGGTAGGGAGGTTAACTAGATTAAGTCCACTTTGCTACCTTACACGGGGGTAGAAGAAAATGAAGGAGAAATACAGAGAGGAGGAAGATATACACACCGCAATCATATTTTAGGCTTCTTAGGCGTCTCCTTTACCAATTCATTAGGTTATCGCATCGGTATTGCTGGCTCCTCCAACTGTGATAACTGCCATTGCATACAAACTCTCGACTATGTCCTGTGCCATTTTCCAGCCTTTAAAAAAAGACCGGCGGACTTTCGAGTGTGCCTTAAGGAGACTAGATGATCGGACCTTTACTCTGGAGAAGATCTTGGGCGCATGGCCTTCGAGTACTGTACCCAGGACGCCGCACGAGTCCTCATATAATTCTTGAGAGCAACATCACTGTGCGAGCTCAATATGCTCATTTGGGCAGCTTGGCGCGCAGCTATCTTATAAAACTGCTGCAAACGATCGGGTGTTTGTGCGCTGAGCTGGAAACTAGGAAGGCAGCAAGTTCTCCGTCGGCAGGCTCACCTTTATGGCGCACCTATTGGTCGAGGGTCATGTGCATGCGCCCTTAGAGGGAAAATGCCATTGCCTTCTAAAGTTTGATTTGATTGATTGATTTGTAGGGTTTAACGTCCCAAAACCACCATTTGATTATGAGAGACGCCGTAGTGGAGGACTCCGGAAATTTTGACCACCTGGGGTTCTTTAACGTGCACCCAAATCTGAGTACACGGGCCTACAACATTTCCGCCTCCATCGGAAATGCAGCCGCCGCAGCCGGGAATAGAACCCGCGACCAGCGGGTCAGCAGCCGAGTACCTTAGCCACTAGACCACTGCGGCGGGGCTTGCCTTCTAAAGTTGTACCCGACTATAGGCAATGTAGACACGCAGTGCAAAAGTGTTAGCACTTTTTGAAGAGGCCGACTACACATGACCACTTGCTTTCTTCAGCCTCGGGATAATTAGACAGATTCTTCAACTTGATGTGAATCTGATGCTGTTCACCGAAGAGGCTCCATGTTTGCGCACAGTGCCACTATTCCCGCTTCATCTTAATTTTAGCAGCGCACTGGAAACGAGGACAAAGAAAAAAGCATGTGCACAACACGGGCGCAAACTCGTAACTGAATTTCATTAAGAACAAAACATGCAAATATAAAGGGTGAAAAAATGGACAGCAAACATATAGTTATTGATATCAATATGTCCATGTGGCGTTCAGGTATTGGTACTGTGAACTGATAGATTTTTCTCCTTTCCTTTGAATGTGAATGCTTCGATGACCTGTCTTGCTATCTGTTGCTTATGACGTATCTTAGTGCCGGCGAACAATGGAGTGCAACCGTACTGTTTACTACGGTGGCGAATGAAAATGGTTTGGTGTCTGAGAGTGATCGTCCACGCTCCCTAAGACCGATATTCATGCATCTTCTGCTCTGTCCAATGTATGTTTTTTTTTTCGCATGACAGTGAGCTTTCAGAGACGATGGCCGTTTAGTACACTCTAAGGCAAAGGGTGTTAAAAGGGTGTGTTGTTCGTCCTCTTGGGGACAAATGGCGCAGCCACAACCATTAATTCCTTTTAGGACTAACGGCACCGGGTCTATCAGTTAGTCCCCTGAAGGGATAGCATTTTTTCCTCACATTTACACCTTAGTAAGTGACCGTTAGTCCCACAGTTCACTCTAAGAGACTAAAATTTAGTCCTCACATTTGCACCTTATAGAGCAACTGTTAATCCCCACATTTACACCTTACTAGGCAACTGTTAGCACTCACAGTTGCACCTTGCCAGACAAACGGTTGATCCACTCAAATACTCCAATCGGATGAACTTTTTGTCCCCAGATCAAACATGTTTTTTGTTTAATTTCCGCCTGGCCTAATACGTTTCTCGCCTGTTTTTCTGCGCAGTGGGCAACAAACACCGCAAAAAAGAACGTGCGAAAGCGTAAATAGCCATGTGTGACTGTTTTCACAGTCACGGCAACAACGAAAGGCAAAAGTGAGACATTGAAATCTTTTATTTTTTTACATACACATGAAGGTTCTCCATTCTTTTAAGTGAATTGATGGTGAAGTGTACAAGTCCAGTCTCGTTGTCAAATCTTGTTCCCTCCTTGGATGCTCCTCCGACGGAAGCGATAGATGGCAGGCATTGCAGACGCCAGTGCAAGCAGCCTTCCGCCTGAAGTGTTCCCACGGCTGCACGTACAATAATATTGTAAAAATAGTTAGACACACGTGACAGAAGATGAAGATGCATGCATATGACAAGTACATGCACGTTAATATAAAAACAAGCGTTAAAATATTGTCACGGGGTCGTGACGTGGCTGAAGACAGGAGACTTCGTGTTGGGATTAAACTGTTTATTTGGGCGAACCTGTGCCCGGTAAACGGAAAGTCCATTTACAGCAGCAGTCTCGCACAGATAGCAGTCTCGGACTGATAGCGGCGAACGGAGCGTCGGCCTTCGATCAACAACTGACAAGCGGCGAAGCGCGTCGCCATTTATACTCTTGCCGTCGAATGTTCTGGCGTTATCGCTGGCGGTGGCGTAGGTTCCAGAACAATCTGTATCGTTCGCACAGTGGGCGTGATCTTATAGAAATGATCTACTACAGTCCGGAACCTTCTCTAAAACTGCAGGCGTGGTTTGCGCTGAGAATCGTGTGGTGTTTTGGGACGATAACAAAACTTGGGAAATGGAACGTGGCATTGCCCCCCTCTGAAAAAAAGGCATCGTCCCGATGCTTTAACTAAAGATGAATGTACAACAATATTGCAAGAAAGTACAATGAATAAATTACGATACAACAATAATACAAAAAAACACTGTTTCAGTTTATTAACGCGCATGGAACGGCTTGAGGCGCGCGACTTGGACAACTTCAGGTCGCGATCAGCGTCGTTGAGAGTTCGTGATGCCGTCGGGGACAACCTCGTAAACAAGTGGGCGGAGACGTCGAACCACCCTGTATGGTCCGAAGTACCGTCGCAGAAGCTTTTCACTTAGTGCACGTCGGCGTATCGGCGTCCACACCCAAACACGTTCACCGGGCTGGTATTCCACGAAGCGTCGTCGAAGGTTGTAACGGTGGCTGTCGGTCGTCTGTTGATTCTTGATACGGAGACGCGCAAGTTGTCGGGCTTCTTCGGCGCGTTGAAGGTATTCGCTCACATCGATGTTTTCTTCGTAGGTTACGTTGGGTAACATGGCATCGAGCGTCGTTGCCGGGCTCCTTCCGTAGACCAATTTGTATGGAGATATCTGCGTCGTCTCCTGCACCTCTGGGTTGTATGCAAAGATCACATACGGAAGAATGGCGTCCCACGTCTTGTGTTCGACATCGACGTACATTGACAGCATGTCGGCGATCGTCTTGTTAAGCCGCTCGGTGAGGCGGTTGGTCTGTGGGTGGTACGCTGTCGTCCGGCGGTGGTTTGTTTGGCTGTATGCCAAGATCGCTTGAGTTAAGTCGGCAGTGAATGCCGTTCCTCTGTCGGTGATAAGGACCTCCGGGGCGCCGTGACTTAGGACGATATTTTCGACGAAGAACTTAGCTACCTCGGATGCACTGCCTTTTGGCAGGGCTTTTGTCTCGGCGTAGCGGGTGAGGTAGCCTTTAGCTACCACGATCCACTTGTTTCCAAAAGCCGACGTCGGGAACGGCCCCAGTAGGTTCATACCAATCTGCTGAAAAGGTCGGCAAGGTGGATCAATTGACTGCAGAAGTCCCGCTGGCCTTGTCGGTGGTGTCTTGCGTCGCTGACAGTCCCGGCATGTCCTCACACAACGAGTGACGTCGGTGGTAAGGCGTGGCCAGTAGTACCTTTCTTGTATCCTCGCGAGCATGCGAGAAATACCGAGGTGCCCTGCCATCGGATCGTCGTGCAGGGCCTGCAAGAGTTCTGGTCGCAGAGCTGAAGACACCACAAGGAGGTACTTGGCTCGAAGTGATGAAAAGTTTTTCTTTTGTAGAAGACCGTTTCGTAGAAAGAGCGACGCAAGTGCGCGCTTGAATACCTTCGGGACTTCGGCGGTCGTGCCTTCGAGGTATTCTATTAGGGCCTTAGGTTCCGGGTCGGCCCGCTGTCGTTCAGCGAAGTCGTCGGTAGTTATCGTTCCCAAGAAGTAGTCGTCCTCTGGGTCGTCGAGTAGCGGTTGGTCAACAGGCGCACGAGAGAGACAGTCGGCGTGGGAGTGTTTTTTGCCGGACTTGTAAATGACAGTAATGTCATATTCTTGAAGTCTCAGGCTCCATCGTGCGAGGTGACCTGAAGGGTCCTTCAAGGTGGCTAGCCAACACAAGGCGTGGTGGTCACTCACAACTTTGAAGGGCCTGCCGTAGAGGTAGGGGCGAAATTTCGACGTAGCCCAGATGATGGCGAGGCACTCCTTTTCTGTTGTGGAATAATTTGCTTCTGCTTTGGATAGCGACCGGCTGGCGTAACTAATAACCCTTTCAAGTCCGTCAGCACTCTGCAGAAGAACGGCGCCAAGACCTACGCTGCTTGCATCAGTGTGTATTTCTGTCTCAGCGAATTCGTCGAAATGAGCAAGTAATGGAGGCGTCTGGAGGCGATGTTTAAGCTCCTGGAAAGCGTGTTCCTGTGGCGTTTCCCACTTGAACTCCACGTCAGCCTTGGTAAGTTTTGTGAGAGGATCGGCGATGCGAGCGAAGTGTTTCACGAACCGCCTATAATAGGCGCACAGGCCCAGAAATCGGCGCACGGCTTTCTTGTCAGTGGGCGGCGGGAAGTCGGCGATGGCGGCTGTTTTCCGTGGATCGGGACGAACGCCAGACTTGCTGATAACGTGCCCCAGAAACAAGAGCTCCTCATACGCAAATCTGCACTTTTCTGGCTTCAGTGTGAGTCCGGAAGTCTTGATGGCTTGAAGTACAGCTTCAAGGCGCCGAAGATGCTCGTCGAAACTCGAGAAAAACACGACGACGTCGTCCAAGTACACAAGGCAAGTCTGCCACTTCAATCCTGCCAGTACTGTATCCATTACGCGTTGAAAAGTTGCAGGCGCTGAGCAAAGGCCGAAGGGCATCACCTCAAACTCGAAGAGGCCGTCCGGTGTTATAAACGCCGTCTTCTTTCGGTCTCTTTCTTCAACTTCGATTTGCCAATAGCGAGTCTTGAGGTCTATTGACGAAAAGTACTTGGCGTTATGGAGCCGATCAAGTGCATCGTCTATTCGTGGGAGAGGATACACGTCCTTTCTTGTGATTTTGTTCAGGCGGTGATAATCGACGCAGAAACGTAGGGTCCCATCCGTTTTCTTCACTAACACCACGGGGGATGCCCATGGACTCTTGGACGGCTGGATAATGTCATCCCGCAGCATTTCATTAACTTGTCTCTTCATGGCCTCACGTTCTCGCGTCGAAACCCTGTACGGACTCTGACGGAGTGGTCTGGCATTTTCTTCGGTTATGATGCGATGTTTCGTGATTGGGGTCTGCCGAATTTTCGATGCCGACGAAAAGCAATCTTCAAACTGTAGAAGCAGATCCTTGAGCTGTTCTTGCTTATCGTTCGGAAGTCTGGAATATACGTCGAAAGCTATGGGAGGGGCTTGGTTCCTCTGAGCAGGTTCCGCAGAATCGGCGAGGGCGAAAGCACTGGTGGCTTCGATATTTTCTTCGATGTATGCGACCGTTGTTCCTTTGTTCACATGTTTGTACTCATTGCTGAAATTCGTGAGCATAACCGCTGCTTTGCCTCCCCGCAGCTCTGCAATTCCTCTTGCGACGCAAATATTTCGGGTGACCAACAGATGCTGACTGCCTTCAACGACGCCTGTGAAGTCAGGTGATTCAGGAGCGCCGACTGAAATAATGACGCTTGAGCGAGGCGGAATAGTGACTTCTTTTTCCAGCACATTCAAGGCATGGTGTCCAGACGGCGTGTGCGGCGGTAGTGCTTCTTCTGTGGATAACGTTATCGACTTTGTTTTTAGGTTGATGACAGCACCATGGAGGCATAAGAAGTCCATGCCAAGGATTACATCTCTCGAGCAACGCTGTAGGACTACGAAGTCTGTAGTATAAATACGGCCGTTAATGTTGACTCTCGCCGTGCAGATTTCTGCAGGCTTTACGAGATGACCTCCGGCTGTGTGGACTTCAGGGCCTTCCCAAGCTGTCCTAACTTTCTTTAACTTCACGGCGAACGACCCACTGATGACGGAGTAGTCGGCTGCAGTATCGACGAGAGCGGTCACACTGTGGCCGTAGATAAGAACGTCGAGGTCGCTAGTTCGCTAGTTCGCCGTCGCTAGACGTCCGACCACGAAGCAACTACATGGACCGACCACCTTTTGGTAATGAAAGTTCGGATCTTCAGTCCAACACGTCTTCCCGTGGCTATCCAGCAACTTCGTCTCGTCGCTCACCTTCACCCAATCGACGCTCCTTATCACCCATGCGTCCACGACCAGCCCCTCAAAATGAGGGAAACTAGCCGTCGCAGTTCAAGGGGCAAGAACTGCGCTATTGAAATCTTCAAGTCCTCGCACCTTGCCGTCAAATATCGTCGAAGTTTTTGTAGACGGCGCCCATGTATACGCTCTTGTGGATACCGGTGCCGCTGTGTCTGTTATAGACGCCAAACTTTGCCGCAAGCTCCGAAAGGTGACCACGCCGCTTGATATGTTCTTACGTGCAGCAAATGGAGAACCTGTTCGACCTATAGCCGCCTGCACTGCCCGACTCAAAATTGCGGAGGACCACTACATTGTTGAGTTTATCGTCCTTTCCTCGTGCTCTCATGACATCATACTTGGCTGGGATTTCCTATCCCGTAATTGTGCCGTTATAGATTGTGCCCGTTCCGCACACGAACTGCTTCCGTTCTTTGACCAGCCCTACGACCACACTAATCAAGCCGCGCACAAGCTAGTTGTCAAAGAAGACACTGACATTCCACCCACAACAACTGTTTTGCTCCCTGTGGTCTCCGAAGGCATGCGTGATGAAGTAGCATTTTTTGAGCCATCAACCCTCTTTCTAAGTCGGAAACTGCTTATGCTCCCTTATTCATCCCTCTCAATTTCCAATGGAGCCAGTGCTCTCTGCCTTACCAATCCCTTTCCGCATACCATCAAACTGTTAAAAGGCGAGACTCTTGGATGCGTACAGCCCATTGATAACGGACAAATTTTTACCGTGCCGCAAGAATAATCCCAAAGTGACCTTGCCGCCGTCAGTGCTCTTAACCATTCTCATCTACAGGCTTCAAAAGTGTTCGATTCGGCGATCGGAGACGGACTGTCACCATCTGAACGATCTGAACTCCTCGAACTGCTGTACCAGTACCGCGAATCTTTCGATGTTGTTCAACCTTCACTTGGCCGCACTTCTACCACTCTACATTACATCGTTACCGGCTCCCATGCGCCACTACGACCGCGACCATATCGTGTTTCTGCGGCGGAACGCCAAGTTATTACCGAACAGGGGAACGGTATGCTGCAACGTGGCGTCATTCAACCTTCACAAAGTCCATGGGCCTCACCTGTAGTGCTCGTTAAAAAAAAAGGATGGTTCCGTTCGCTTCTGCGTGAATTACCGGCACCTAAATAAGATCACTCGAAGAGACGTGTATCCTTTACCCAGGATTGACGATGCCCTTGATACTTTACAAGGTGCCGAGTTTTTTTCATCATTAGATTTGCGCTCAGGGTACTGGAAGGTCCCCCTTGCAGATGCTGATCGACCAAAAACAGCCTTCGTGACACCGGACGGTCTGTATGAGTTTAATGTCATGCCCTTCGGCCTCTGCAATGCGCCTGCCACCTTAGAGCGCATGATGGACTCGGTTCTTCGGGGTTTGAAATGGCAAATCTGTCTCTGCTATCTTGTCGATATAGTCGTCTTTGCGCCAGACTTTGGAACACATCTCGAGCGCCTCAAACACGTCCTCACGTGCCTGAAGAATGCTCAGCTCCAACTCAACCTCAAGAAGTGTCACTTCGCTGCTCGGCAACTTACGATTCTCGGGCACGTCGTATCAAAGGACGGTATACTTCCAGACCCGGCTAAGTTACGTGCTGTCGCCGACTTCCCCAAACCAACCACTATGAAGCAGTTACGGAGCTTCGTGGGGTTATGCTCCTACTTTCGCCGGTTCGTGCGCAACTTCGCCTCTCTCATTGCGCCTTTGACCAAACTTATAGGCAGCACCACTGATATCTCGTCATGGACTTCTGAGTGTGATCAAGCCTTCTGTACCCTTCGTCGTCTCCTCACTTCGCCACCAATACTGCGTTACTACGATCCTACGGCAGCAACTGAGGTCCACACCGACGCCTGTGATGTCGGCCTCGGTGCGGTTCTCGCGCAACGCAAGCCTGGATTCGCCCAGTCTGTCGTCGCTTACGCCAGCAGAACTCCTACCAAGGCTGAATCAAACTACAGCGTCACCGAGAAGGAATGCTTGGCGATCGTTTGGGCGCTTGTCAAGTTCCGCCCATACTTTTATGGCCGTGCTTTTGATGTAGTAACAGACCACCACGCATTATGCTGGTTATCTTCGCTTAAGGACCCATCGGGTCGTCTTGCCCATTGGGCTCTTCGGCTTTAAGAGTATGACATTCGCGTGGTATATCGTTCCGGCCACAAGCATGCCATTGCTGATGCACTGTCACGATCTCCCCTATCCCCGGACATCGCATCTGTTTCCTCGGACAACACGTTGTCAGCGCTTGACGAGGACACCATCTCTTCTGCACAACGCAATAACCCATGGATCGCTTCGCTTCTTGACGCGTTATCCGAGGCACCGACATTTCCAACCACTCGAACCCTGCGCCGCCAGGCTCCGCACTTCAATATTCGGGATGGCCTTTTGTACCAGCGCAACTATTCAGCAGGTGATAGGAAATGGCTACTAAACATTCCCCGAACGCTGCGCTCTACCATCTGCGCGTCGTTTCATTCCGACCCACAATGTGCTCACGCTGGTGTTTTCAAGACCTACGAGCGCCTACGAAAAAGGTATTACTGGCGCGGAATGTTTACCTTCGTCTGCCAGTTCATTCGCGGCTGCCACGAATGTCAGCGGCGGAAAAGCCCGCCACATCCTGCAACAGGTTCATTGCAGCCACTTCCATGCCCAGACCACCCATTCTACCGAGTAGGAATTGACCTCTACGGACCACTACCATTAACAACGGCAGGCAACCGATGGGCTATCGTGGCAGTGGATCATCTAAGACGGTACGCTGAAACTGCTGCTCTCCCCACAGCTGCAGCACAAGACGTCGCAACTTTCATACTCAATCGTTTTGTGCTTCGTCATGGTCCTCCTCGAGAACTCCTCAGTGACCGGGGGCGTGTTTTTCTCTCCGATGTAATACAAGCACTTCTTCAACAGTGCCATATGGTTCACCGGAAGAGTACAGCCTACCACCCACAGACGAACGGCTTGACTGAGCGGTTTAATCGTACTCTGGGGGACATTCTCGCTACGCATGTCGCTTCTGATCAAACAAACTGGGACCTCGTTCTCCCATTTGTTACATACGCGTATAACACCACTACGCAAGTCACTACCGGGTTTTCCCCATTTTTTCTCCTGTATGGTCGCGAACCATCACACACCATCGACACTTTACTGCCATACTCGCGAGATTCCTCCGAATACCAGCCTGTCTCGGAAGCCGCTCGTTACGCAGAAGAGTGCCGCACGCTAGCCAAGCGGCTTACTACATCCGACCAACAGCGCCAGAAGGAGATCCGTGACGACGACCATCGTTCTGCACCAACGTCCGTTCCTGGAGCACTTGTATGGCTTCATGTACCGCCCTGCGCCCCTGGTGTATCACCCAAGATACTCTCCAATTATCATGGTCCCTACCACGCGGTCGAGCGTACTTCACCCGTGAACTACGCCATTGAACCCTTCACGCCACCGAGCGACCGTCGTCGGCGTGGACGTGATATCGTTCACGTAAACCGTCTGAAGCCGTACTTTGACCCGCTTGTCCCCACGTGTTAGATCGCCAGGATGGCTTCAACTTTTTCGCCGGGGGTAATTGTAGTGAATAAAAAAGACGTTGATACCATCTGGTCAGCTATCATCAGCACAAGAAAAAGGCACGAGATCGGCGATCAAGCACCGTCATCTGGGTTCGCCTGCCTTCCTTTAGAGCTACCACCCGCTTGCTGAGTCCTTCAATAAACCCCCTTTACAATTGTAACATTGACGTCGTAACGTCAATGTTACAATGACGCTACGACGTCATTGTAACAATGACGTCGTAGCGGTTACACGTGTTGGTGCTTTGATTACACTGTAGAAGTCATTGTACTCCAGGATTGACAAAAACTGTGTAGTAGCTGCTGTGCTGGTCATCATGTCGATATTAAAGTCCCCACCAAGTGCAAGATGGTAGCCATTTTCATTTACAAATAACAGCAGATTGTCTAAAAGCTGAAAGAAGGCAGAGGGGCTGGCATTAGAGGGTCGATATAAGACCGAAAATACTGTCTTTTCTTTTTTAATGCATAGAACGTCGTAATCTTCGGTAGCAACGCTATATTCTCGAAGAATATCATAACCATTTAAAGAAGTTGAAATCGCAACGCCGCCACCTCTGCCCTCCTTGCGATTTACATTGAAATGTTTGTATCCTTGAAGTGGATAGTACTCTGAGTCATCATTATACCAGGTCTCCGTAAACATCGAAACTTTGAAATTGAGGTTGCATGATTCCATTAGCTCAGTGACCTCATCCGTTTTGTTCAACAGCGACCTTACATTTAGATGCATAATTTTTAGCAGTTTGTCTTTGTTGGTAATGTTGTGCTTCGTAATGATGTCGCCTGGACTTACATAGCCTGAAGGCTCCATCTCTATTTTCTGGACATGAATATATTGTAGTGTCTGTGAATTATGTGTTCGTTATCTTGTTCAAATCGCTTTCACGCATGATGCGGACAACAGACGAAGTCTCCATGCGGCGTGCATGAACAGTGCCATTTTTCGTCCACACAAATTTCCAGCTGTGTTCTCGTTAGCGCGCAATTGACATTCCGAGCGTTTTCTTCAATTCAGGGCAAAGGTGTTCATTTACGAACACAGGAGATTCAGCAGGTAGGCCAAGGGAGGCATTTGTTAGCCTTTTCTTGCGCGACTTCTGAAGCAGTTGATCGCGTTTGTCCCCCCGCTGAAATTGAACAATTATATTGGTTTGACCAACCTGCTTTGTTCGAACCCTGTGGCAAACGTCAATGTCCTCAGGGGTTATAGTCTCGCCCACTACCTCTCCAATTTTTCGGAGTACTTCAACAAGGTTCTTATTCGGTTTTTCGGTAATTCCTTCAATTTCCAAATTTCGATTTCGCGAGTACTATTCAGACTGCAAGAGGCCTGATTGGCAGTCCACCAGTTTCTTTTCCGAAGAAGAAACTTTGTGCTGTAGCACACCGTTTTCTTTCTTGAGCGCATTATTTTCCTTTAGAGTTGCCACTAGTTTTTCATTGGTGTCATCTAGGGTCTTGCTGAAGACTATGGTATGCAAACCATTGAGTATGAAACTATGTCTTTATGTAATATGTATCTTAATGTTGTTAAAATAGCCAGAAGCTGTAAAACAATTAATGAATTTAAACAGTCAATAATGAACATGTTTCTTGCTTCGGAATCAGATGTGTTGTGTAAATGTTAATATTGCCACAAAGCAGTAGCGGGATTGGGGCATAAAGCGGTAGAGGATCCCTGGCTGAAAGAAAAGACTACGAGGTGGATAGAGACTGGTTCCAGCCCGCCAGTGCGCCAGGCATTGTCATCGCGTGTAATCGTTGTAAATATCTGTAAATATACGTTTTCTTGTAAGATTATTGGTGGAGGTGCTGGGGTACGCCTACCTGGCTTTTCCGGCAAACCAACACGGAACTTCGGAGTGGTCGCACCTTCATTTTCCTGCAATGGCTCGACAGGCCCACCCACAAGAGCAACAGCAGCTGCAGCTGCAGCAGCAGCACCAGCACCAGCAGCACCAGCACCAGCAGCACCAGCAGCAGCTGCCTCCTCTGATTCTCCTGCCTCCACGAGACCCCGGAACCTTCTCGGGCACAGGCAAGGACAAGGTGAATGTTGAAGATTGGGTCGCTTTGTACGAGCGCGTGAGCGAATACTATAGGTGGGACCCTACGTTGATGCTGGCCAACGTTGTATTTTACTTGCGGGATACGGCGCTAACCTGGTATGAGACGCATGAGTCGGAGTTGACCAGCTGGGACGTTTGCAAACTGAAGCTTCTCGAGTTATTCAGCAGGCCATTTGGGTGACAGCAGGCCGCGAGGAAAGACCTGGAATGTCGCGTGCAGACATCGACAGAATCGTATGTATCTTACATACAGGACGTATTGGGCCTCTGTCGAAAGGTGGACGAGAACATGAGCGAAACTGACAAAATAGCTCACATATTGAAGGGAATTGCCGATGCCGCCTTCAAACTGTTGATCGTTAAAGATTGCGCCACCGTCGACGCGGTTGTGAAGGAGTGTCAGCGCTTCGAGCACGCCAAGAACCGTCACATAACCCGCCAGTTTGCGCGTCTGCCTAATACTGCAGCCACTTCGACCTGTGAAGACAGCCCCAAGTTCACGCAAGCTACATCGTCCGAAAATGTCACCCGAATCGTTCGTCGCGAACTCGAAGCAATGGCTCCTGCAGCCATCGCCTCTGACGGTCCTCAAGACAACGCATTCACCGTCTCCCTCATCCAAGCCGTCGTTCGCCAAGAAATAGCAAATCTCGGCATCACACCTGTTTGCGCTGTTCGCACCACCGAGAGCTCGGCTTCTGTTAACTAGATTCCGGTGTACCCTTCACGCTACCCTTCCCGCTACCGGAACCCTGCTGAATGGAGAACGTCGGATGATAGACCGATCTGCTTTCACTGCTCTCGCGCCGGCCACATTGCACGCTACTGTCGCAATCGTTGGTCATCCAAATCATCTTGGAACACTGGGACATGGCGTCGCTTTGAAGGCAGTTCTCGCCGCTTTTCTACTCCGTACGATCCACAGCCTGCTCCTACTTACGTTCAGGGCCGAAGGTTCAGCCGGTCACCATCACCCCAAGGCCGCCGATCTCTCTCGCCGATGATTTCTCGATCCAGGTCCCCTGCACGACCTGGGCCCTCAACCTCGGGAAACTAGACCATGCAGCTCCCGGAGGTGACGCTGCATTAACGACCCATTCTGCAAATCCTCTGTTGACGATTCCTACACGCCGCAATATTTTGGACCTTTTGGTGGATGACGTTACCGTTACAGCCCTCGTAGACACTGGTGCACAAATTTCAGTCATGAGCGCTGCTCTCTGTATTAAACTGCGAAAAGTGATCACGCCTCCTATTAAGTGTGCAGTAATGCTTGCCGATGGGAGCACATCTGCCGTTCTCGGCATGTGTACCTCTCGCGTATGTATTGCTGGGCGCCAGACCGTCGTATTGTTCACCGTGCTTGACCAGTGCCCACATGACGTAATTTTTGGCCTCGACTTTCTCTCTGCGCACTCCGCCCTTATCGACTGCTCGACGGGTCTTCTTCAGTTGGAACTGCCTTTTGACGCCGCTGTTGCCCATGACGCTCAAAGTCGCCTTTGTGCCACCGAGTTCCTGCATCTTCCGCCGCAAGCCGCGACTTACGTGCAGCTCGTGTGTGATCCGCCTGTGCGCGATGGTGAATATGTCGTTTCACCTATTACCGACGTTGTGCTAAAGCACTCCATTGCTGTCCCGCACACCGTCGTGAGAGTATGCCACAACCAGACCCATCTGTCTCTCTTGAACTTTGGTTTCTCCACGCATGTGCTGCCTGCTGGTATTAAACTAGGCGTCATGTCGTCGTTGCAAGAGTGTGATATTTCTGAACTGTCGGCTCAGCAACCTACTCCGCACGTCAACTTGCTCACTGCGCCCAACCTGTCAAGCATTGACATTGCCAAAATGGTAGCGCCAGATCTTTCGCCCTCCGAAGCACAAGACCTCCACTGTCTGTTGATATCCTATGCGGACATATTCGATCTTGACAACCACCCTTTAGGCCAGACATCAGTTGTGACCCATCACATCAACACCGGCGATGCCAACCCAATTCATCGCCACCCTTACCGCGTCTCCGCTGCCGAACGCTCTGTCATCCAGAAAGAGGTCGAGAAAATGCTCGCCAAAGGCGTCGTCGAACACTCATCTAGTCCGTGGGCATCCCCGGTCGTGCTTGTCAAGAAGAAGGACAACACATGGCGGTTTTGCGTCGACTATAGACATCTCAACAAGGTCACTAAGAAGGACGTTTACCCTTTACCAAGAATAGATGACGCCCTTGACTGCCTTCATGGCGCAAAGTTTTTCTCGTCCATTGACCTTCGATCTGGTTATTGGCAGATCGCTGTTGACCCACGGGACCGAGAAAAAACAGCATTTGTAACCCCCGATGGGTTATACCAATTTAAAGTAATGCCGTTTGGGCTTTGTAATGCGCCGGCCACCTTTGAGCGCATGATGGACTCCCTTCTGCGCGGCTTCAAATGGTCCACTTGCTTATGCTACATGGATGATATAATTGTTTTTTCACCGACGTTCGCAAGCCATCTAGAACGACTGTCCAGTATTCTCCAAGTATTTCGCAACGCTGGTCTCCAGCTGAACTCTTCCAAATGCCGTTTCGGCCGTCGCGAAATAACTGTACTTGGTCACCTCGTTAACGCATCTGGTGTACAGCCTGATCCGGACAAAATTCGCGCATTGACTCAATTTCCCGTGCCCTCTTCTCATAAGGATGTCCGGAGTTTCCTTGGTTTGTGCTCCTATTTTCGCCGCTTCATCCGAAATTTCGCCGATATTGCGCGGCCTCTCACCGAGCTTCTTAAAAAAGAAGTCCCATTTACTTGGAATTCGCCTCAGAGTGATGCATTTTCGGCGCTCATTGCAGCCCTCACGACTACGACAATATTAGCCCACTTCGATCAGACTGCCCCGACAGAAGTTCGTATGGACGCGATTGGCCACGGAATTGGTGCTGTTTTAGCTCAGCGTCAGCGTGGACGTGACTGTGTCATCGCCTACGCCAGCCGCCTTTTATCCCCTGCCGAGAGGAACTACTCCATCACCGAAAGAGAGTGCCTTGCTCTTGTTTGGGCTGTCGCTAAATTTCGCCCGTACCTCTTCGGCCGCAGTTTCACTGTTGTAACTGATCATCATGCACTCTGCTGGCTTTCCTCGCTAAAGGATCCCACGGGACGTCTCGGTCGTTGGTCTCTACGCCTCCAAGAATACACCTTCTCGATCGTGTATAAATCTGGTCACCTCCATCAAGACGCCGACTGCCTGTCGCGGTATCCAGTGGATCCACCAGACGCCACAGAGAGAGCTACGGAGGCTTGCGTCTTATCAATATCAGACTTTCTTGATATCGCTTCTGAGCAACGCCGCGACCCGGATGTACTTCCCATCATAGAAAGCCTGAGTTACGCTACTCCACCCACTTCTCTGAACTTGTATTTCCTTCATGAAGGAGTTCTCTACCACCACAACATGCGCCCTAATGGCCCTGACCGCCTTCTCGTCGTGCCTTCCCATTTGCGTGTAGATGTTCTCCGGCAGCTTCACGATGAACCTGCCGCTGGTCACCTGGGAGTCACTCGCACTTATGATCGCGTCCGGCGCCGTTTTTTCTGGCCACGCCTATATCGCTCTGTACAAAAGTATGTCGCCAGCTGCGACCTTTGTCAACGTCGAAAACGACCAACATCGCTTCCAGCTGGCTTTCTTAACCCTATTGAGATCCCTGCTGAACCATTCTACCGCGTAGGGCTCGACCTTCTCGGGCCATTTCCCACTTCTGCATCCGGGAACAAATGGGTTGTCGTGGCGACCGACTACGCGACACGTTACGCGATCACCCGCGCTCTTCCAACCAGCTGCGCTACCGATGTCGCCGACTTTCTGCTACATGACATCATATTGCATCACGGCGCTCCTCGACAGCTCGTTACTGACCAAGGCCGATACTTTTTATCTCGCATCGTCCAGGATATCGTACGTTCCTGTTCCACGAACCACAAGTTCACAACGGCATACCATCCACAAACTAATGGACTTACAGAGCGCCTGAATCGCACTATCACGGACATGTTGTCAATGTATGTTTCTCCAGACCACCGTGACTGGGACGCAACGTTACTCTACGTCACCTTCGCTTACAACTCCTCCAGACATGACACCGCAGGCTATTCCCCGTTCTACCTTCTTTATGGACGGGAACCCTCTCTACCTCTTGCTACACTCCTTCCCGCTGGTTCAAGCTCCCCTGTCACATACGTCCGCGATGCCATAGACCGAGCCGACGCAGCACGACAGATTGCCCGAGAACGACTCATGCTTTCTCAAGCCTCTCAGAAAGATCGATACGATCGTCACCACCGCGAAGTTTCGTATGCACCAGGTTCTCTCGTACTCTTGTGGACCCCATGTCGTCACATCGTCCTCTCAGAAAAACTTTTATTTCGCTATGACGTACCATACAAAGTCCTTCGCAAGATCACCAACCTCACCTACGAGATACAGCGAGTCGTCGACGAAGCGCACTCAATGCCACCACCATCCACTGTTGTGCACGTCGTCAGACTGAAGCCTTATGTGTCACCCAACACTCCCCTTTCGTGACAAGCGCCGGGTCGGTGCTTTAACGCCGCGGGGTAGTGCCACAACGCAGTAGTGGGATTGGGGCATAAAGCGGTAGAGGATCCCTGGCTGAAAGATAAGACTACGAGGTGGATAGAGACTGGTTCCAGCCCGCCAGTGCGCCAGGCATTGTCATCGCGTGTAATCGTTGTAAATATCTGTAAATATACGTTTTCTTGTAAGAATATCTTTGGTTACTGCATTAGCATTCGTACTAAGTGTTCTGTAAGTAAGCATTACTGGTCACTGCATTGTTATATTCTTGTTGCCTAATCATGATGTTCTTGCTGTTACTATATCGTTACTATCATTACGTTCTTACTGTAATTAGTGATCATGTTCTTATTCTACTAGTGATTATGTTCATGTTGACTAATTATGTTCTAGTGAAATTGAAACTTTCGAATCCACTGTCTCCGCTGCCCCAGCGAGGTACGGCCTAGTCAGGGGGTTTAAGTCCTCCTTTTGCCTTACCTCGCGGGCAAACCCTGTATGTGTTATGCCCAAATAACAAAAATCAAATAAAAATAAAATAAAGCGAGACGTTTGATTCCAGAAAAAAAATTCATGCTTTTCTTCATTACATCAATTTCAGTGCGCAGATTTCTTTCTTCTGATCAGAAGCCTCGCTCTAGCGCTTGTTTTATTTGCTTCCACTCATTTCTGATTTCATCTTTGAAATCATGGATCAGTCTCGAAACTTACTTGTTCATGTTAGTTACTACCGACAACACGAAGAAAATCACACAAAAAATCACATATACTAAACACCCGGCAGCAGTGGCAGCTATTCAAGACAAGAACTAATTTTATGCTCTGAGAAGAGCGCCACTAACCTGCAAAACGCAGAAGAAATTGTTCAGCTTGTGCCTAGAACGCCGCCACTGCTGCCGAATGCAATTCTCGGTGAAGGGGCAGTCTTTATATATGCAGATGACCACGTGGTCCCGGAGATCACACGGTCCTGGAAATCAGTCGCCTCCTGGTGTTCTGCAGATTGTGCTTGCTTCTGTGGGGCAGTCGATAATAATGGCACGTGTGTGATGATGCGCAGTGATTTCAGTTGCTCCCCGCCGCACGGCGAAACTGCAAAACGCAGAAGAAATTGTTCAGCTTGTGCCTAGAACTCCGCCACTGCTGCCGAATCAGGTGTCAGTGCCAGCTGAGTTGCTAGTTCTGCTTTTAATAAACGTATTTGAGCTTCTCCTTCTCGCTCAGTCATTTTTGGGAATTTCGAATCACTTGTCGCACTTGTTTCCTTTCTTTTTTTGTGAGAGAGGGAGGGATGTTATTTTCACTTTTCTAGCAAATGTCGCTGTTTTATTGATCGAAGCGTTTACAAGTAGTGCGTTCCCCAATGACTTGAGTAACTCGACGGTAAAACTAAGCTTACCTTGGGGTAATCAAAGATAACATTATTCATGCACTTGAAAACGTGCATTCAACTGAATAATGACTACCCTAAACAAACTGCTAAAAACTGTGCAATTTGATTCATTGTTGCAGGTATTCTACCTGTAGAAAATATTGAAGTATTTTTTTACTTCCCTTCAAATTGGAGGAAACGTTTGTGTTATAATCAAACTATCTTGAGGAAATGCAAAATTCGTTCAGTCTCTGTTTTTACTTTATTGCGAAAGGTCTCGCCACTTCTTTAGGTTTGTTTTGGGATCGTTATTCACTTGTTAGCTCTTTAGCACCTTATTACTCTGGTCATCACACTGACACAACTGAAAAGGGAGAGAAATAAAAAAAACTAACAAAAGGCATGTGGGCAAGCGCGCAAACTTAATTCTGTCGCACTTCTTTATGTCAAGACTGCGCGAGCGCTGTCATGATGGTCTGCCTCACCAAAAGGGACGCGCTAACATCATCGCGTGCCCTGACTGGTGGACTCTCGCGGAAAAACAAAATTATAAGAGTGCCCTTAGCTCTTTTGAAGTGTTTTAGTGGTAGCAGTACTATTTTGAGAAGCGGAGTTCAGTCAGTGAATATTGCTTGCCACAGTATAGTGTTGTGATAGTATTATTTTGTATCTTAAAATGCGCGATACAGTAATGAATGTATCCTAAATGCCGATAGGAATACTCGCCTTCCGTATCGCGACACAGACACAAGATACCCGAACAGTATTTAGGATAGCAGTCAAGATACATGTGTCCTAAATACTGTCCATACCGCTTCAGAAGCAGGAGGCCTCCAGTCGCTCCGATCCGGGAGGCAGTGCAAAAGCACATTGCATTTCGAATCGATGTCATTAACTGGAAAAAATGCACCTTCTAGTAGCCTCAGCAAAGCTCCAAAAAGAAGGTCCTAACTCAGGAAAGCATCACTTCACCGTTTGATTGCAAATTAATTGCGATTTCTTTGCTCTTCGACAGAGTTCAGTTCTGCGCTGCGATACAGCACAGTTGGCTTATGAACAATTCAAAGAATAAATCATTGTTTTTGGCAGGTAACTAAGACTCCCAAAATTTTGTTTTTCAAGCGTTCTGAATAAAAATGCATTTTGAAGCCTTTTAATGCAATCTTAAAATATTCTGTCCACTCTGAAACTTGTTATTACCGATTTAAACGACTGTTCTAGGAGAGAAATGTTTATAGCAATAGCCCTACCACTAAATGTCATCCTAGGTTATTCATCACGTTTCATTGGCCTTGAGCCACTGGAGTGCTAGTGTGCCAGGCATGACGTCACGGCACGCGATCCACTGCGCAAGACAGCCATAACTGCGCTCACTCACGCACTCGTGGATGTACGTGCCAGGCGAAGGTTTAACTGGGCTCTTGACCTGCGAAGCTGTAGACACTAGGATATTGGATGGTTGATAAGTGAGTGACATACAACTTTCTCCATAATGAAATGTAGTATATTAAGTTACTGTGAAAAAACCGTAATCAAGTGACGACAATATTTTAAAACAAAAGAAATGGTGAACTTTTGAAAAGATTCGAATGGCATTTGATACTTTCCGCATTAGCAGTAAAGCATGTGACTGAAACTTTAAATGCTCAGCACGTTTAACACCGAGGAACGTCGTTCTAGAAGTAGCGAAGAATTTGAGTATTTCTTACATAAACAGAAGTATTCCGAGATATATTTCAATTACTCGACGAAAACACAACCAAGTTTGACTTTTATAAGCGAAGCATTTCTTAGTGAACTTCGGCAACTTTGAGCGTATCTATCTATCTATCTATCTGTCTATCTATCTATCTATCTATCTATCTATCTATCTATCTGTCTATCTATCTATCTATCTATCTATCTATCTGTCTATCTATCTAGCTATCTATCTATTCATCTATCTGTCTATCTATCTAACAATCTATCTATCTATCTATCTATCTATCTATCGATCTATCTATCTATCTATCTATCTATTCATCTATCTAGCCGCATACGACTTTTACCTCTCCTAGCCGCTTTGATCATGGTATCAATACCAAACTTGGTGTGGCATAACATGACTATATGAAGAACATATTTGACTAGTCGTAACCTAAAAATCATGAAATTTATGTCATGAATCTAATTATTTATATATCATGGTTCTGCAGCCTTTGCGGTGGTTTCGTTCACATGACATGTTGCGAAACCGGTACGGTATGTCATGATTGCAAGGCGACCACAAGGGACAGACCCTAATATGAAAATCATAGCATGCGTGTCGCGTAACAACATAACTACATGCCACGCTCATGATGCGCTCGGGGCCATTTCGCTAGCGTCACATGTACCTAACTTGGTATTACAGAACGTGAATTGATTAGGAAGGTATGTGACTGGTGCAAACATGATAATCATGGGATGCCTGTCATGTAACAACATGACTACATGCCACACTCATGATGCACTGGTGGCCGTTTCAATAGCTTCACTTATGCCAAGTATGGTAATACGGGACGTGAATTGATGACGAAGGTATGATACAGGTGCAAACCTGATAAACGTTTGGTGCGGGTAATCTAACAACATGACTACATGCTACGCTCATGAAGCGATCATGACCATTTCACTAGCTTCACATGTACCAAACTCGGTATTATGCGACGTGAACGGACGACATAGGTAAATGACACATCCAAACATAATAATCACGACATGCGTGTCATGTAACAACATGACTACATGCCACACTCATAATGCGCTTGCGGCCATTTCGCTAGCTGCACATATGCCCAATTCGGTATTACGTGACGCCAATGAATGACGAAGGTATGTGACCAGTACAAACATCATGGGATGCATGTCATGTCAGAACATAACTACATGCCACAGTCAAGGCGCCAATACATTTCGGCATGACACGGTGCACGTGCTCGCCAGCGTTCATTTTGTCGCATCACGCCGGCGTTGCCACGCCAGGCGTCGGTCCGGCCATATATACTCGCAGGCGCCCGCCGCGCGGCGTTTCTTTCACGCATGCGCGTTTCAGCGCATTCGACGTCCCTTCGTCACGAAAAGAGGTAGACGCAGTGTTTTCGGGGTCACGCATCGGCATAGAGTAATGTTACTTTATGGCATCGGTGCGAAATGCAGTATGTCACGTTTCGCCCCGGTTCCCATCGAGCCACGCCGATGGACGCTGGTCGCGCCAAGCACCAAATTATACAGTGCTCGCGTTTTGCTAACGTAGCGTCACTGTGCCCAGCGTGCGCGTGCGTCAGCGCTACATTGCAGTATATTGGGCCCTTCATGCCCGCCGCGGTGGTCTAGTGGCCAAGGTACTCGGCTGCTGACCCGCAGGTCGCGGGTTCGAATCCCGGCTGCGGCGGCTGCATTTTCGATGGAGGCGAAAATGTTGTAGGCCCGTGTGCTCAGATTTGGGTGCACATTTAAGAACCCCAGGTGGTCGAAATTCCCGGATCCCTCCACTACGGCGTCTCTCATATTCATATGGTAGTTTTCGGAGGTTAAACCTCACATATCTATCTCTATCTGGGTCCTTCATGATGTGCTCGCGGCCGTTTTGTTAGCTGCACATATACCAAAATTGGTGTTACGTGACGTCAATGAATGACGAAATATACCACAGGTGCAAACATGCTGATGCCGACACGCGTGTCATCTAAGAACAAGAAAACATACCATGCTCATAGCGTGCTCGGGGCCGTTTCCTCATCTCCACATATAGTAAATTTGATATCACGTGACGTGAATATATGATGAATGCAAACAACACATTAAAACATGATAATCATGATATGAAAGTCATGTACAGCCTCATTTACCCCCACCTTGTAACGTTGTGTAAATTGTAAAGTGGTATATCAACATTTCTTTCAACCTTCGCATATCATCGATGCCCACTGTACGTGGGATCTGCCATTTTTTTAGTATTCATATTGATTTATTCATTTCGAACGACTCAACAATACATATTGTGTCAGTATTTACCTTAAGTAACATTAGTTGAAATCCTTTATCTGTAGTTAGTATAGTGCTATCGTCGTCATAGAGTTTTTCAGAACGAGTGTGCTGGACTTTGAGGAAGATAATTATTATAGATTGGGAATGAAAGCAGACCCAAAATAAATCCATAGGGAACACTGATGATAATAGCTTTAGAGTTGGAATGGGTACCATACACACATACTAACTGCTCTCGATCACGGAGATAGTCACGAATTACTTTCATTGGTACGCCTAATAGAACAAATGACTCCACTTCTGAGATGAAATATTGTGTATATTAAAATCGATTTTTAAAGCAAAAAATGACACCAGCAACATCACCACTGTCAACATCAGATTTATTTTGTCTGTTAGCGATAATAGGGAATGTTTGGTTGAGATTCCGTGTCTGAAACCAAATAGCGTAGTAGAAGAAATGTGATACTTGTGAAGGTCTAAACGTCCCGCTAAAATTTTTTCAATGAAATTACTGAAAAAACAACGGTGTGATTATATGTGGATGCGCGGGTTCGGTTATGCCAGAACAACAAAGTGCGCCGTGTGGTGGTGACTCGGTGTTGACCTGTGCGACGCTTTGAAATTGCGCGTCGTGGGATGGGGGCGAATTGTAAATGTTCCGTGCGATGGCGAAGAGGACGGTGATCTGGTGCGCGTGTGGCTCGAGAAAGCGCGGCAGTGGCTGTCTCCTTCGCAGGGCATCTGGTCCACGGGAGAACCAGCAGGCCTACTTCCTGATGCCTCGGCGTAATTGAACCACTCTCGCGTGTTTTACCACAAAAGCAACATCGGCCGAAGGACAGAGCACGAGGCCGGGCCAAGCCTTTCCACTTTGTACTCACCGTTGCACTGATGGTTCATTCACGACAACGCGGGGCCGAGTACGTCTTCGCGAAGCAGTTCCAGTGGGCCGGAACTCCGAGATCAACGGCCACGCCTCTAAATACGTGACCATGGCGCTCACCGAGCTCCGTCATCGAACACTCGACGACTTCGACTTGGTGACGTCGTCGGCTACTCCGTCGTGAACAATAAACCTTATGACCATCTTTTGATTCTCGGACGTAGCGAACAGGATATGCTTTTTCAACTGTGTTCGTCCGCCATTTCATGCCGTCCACGTGTATATTTATGTTCTACGCTCGTTCACCTGCGTACTGCGTCATTATTTCTGGGGCGAATTCTGAACACAAACAACACGACAAATTGGTGAGCCTGCCAAGATACGCTCAATATTACAATGAAAGAAGGCAGTTCCGCTCGTGTACGACCATACGCTAGACGTCATCATAGACTTCATAAAGCTCACCACTATAGGGCTTCAGCTAGGACTCTCCGGTGCGGAACTAGCCAAGTGGATGAAGGCGCAACAGGCAAAGCAAAGGGATTAGAGAGCTGCGGAACGGGATGCCGCCAGACAAGCTGACGAAAGACGGCGTGAGATTCCCATGCTAAAGCTACCGCTTTAGGAAGACGCTAGTAATGCACCTGCTGCAAATAAGAACGTTTTGCGTGTACCCATCACTTCTTCACATCTCAACCCATAGAAGTGACTTCCCCTATTCGATGACAAGCGCGACTACTTGCACGCTTACTTGCAGAGATTTGAGCGATTAGCAACCGGTCAGGCTTGGCCGCAAGAAAATGGGCTCTTCCTGTGAGCATGTGCCTCGCGGGAAACGCTTTAATTGTGATTGGCCGCTGGACTCCCGCCGTTTCACTAGATTACCAGAAGGTGAACAAAGTCTTGCATCAGAGGTTCCAATTTACAGCACATGGTTACCAAGACAAATTTTGGAAGGCAAGAGCCGTGGATGGCGAAACTGGAACGCAGTTAGCCGTAAGAATTGCGATTTATTTTGATCATTAGACCGATATGGCCAACGTGTCGAAAACATACCAAGGACTACGTCATCACATAACCTCCGAGTAGTTACTACGTTGTTGCCAAGCAAAACTAGTAATTTTCTTAAAATAACGAGAGCGCAAATCTCTGGATAAACTTCCTTAGTTTACTGATCACTTCCTGAAAGCACAGAGGTTGCAGCACATTAGGACAAATCTCGATAACGTGAGGCACTTCAATGAGAAACCTAATAAAGCGTGCCGAAAACCACAAATCAAGTGCATTCTCTGCAATCAATTCAGTCATTCAGCTCCTGACTGTCGCAGCTCACCTAAACAAACGCTAAAATGCAAGCTGTATGGCATACAGGGACACACAGCCGAAAATTGCAGAGGCCATCACACAGAGAGCAAACCAACTGCATTGACGGAACCTTCAGCAACTGGACCTCGTCAGGCCAAAACCTCGAAAGGCGTTCGGAAGTAAACTAGCTGCTCAAGTAAGCACAACGAGGTCAGGGAACAGTCTGTGCGTTTGATAGGCGACAAAATGCCACTAGTTGAAAAGCGTCTGCTGGGCGAAAGGTTCCCGTGCTTTGGGACACAGGCTGCCGTACAGCAATCGTCAGGCGCAAACTCGTTACTGAAGAGTGCTTGACGACCAAAACATGCAAAGTTGTTTTCCTTGATGGTTCAACCAATCGCCTGGCACAAGTCATCGTACAAGTAAGCACATATTACTTTCTAGGCAAGATAAAGGTAGCTTGTATGAACGACCCAATGTATGACGTGGTTCTGGGAAATCTCCAAAGCGTCAGGGGACCATACGATCCTGATCCTGACTGGGAGAAAGCCATTGTGACGGAGGAAAAGGAGCCATGGGACCCTCTACAGTCTGCAATCGTGGCAAAGACAAAAGTGCAACAACAAAAGCAAAACAAGATACATCCCTTCTGCGTCCCAGAAGTTACGTGCAGTAACGTTACGAAGACATGACTTATTGAAGCGCAACAGAAGGACCCGAATCTAAAATCGCTTTTTGATAAGCTAAACAGAGAAATCAAATCTGTAAAGGTCACAGCTATGAATCAGTGGAGGAAAATGGATTGCTCTACCATCGCTGCCGCCTTGCGACAGGTAGATTCAAGCAGGTGGTTGTTGAGAAGGAGTTAAGACGGAATGTTTTGGAAGTTGCCCATGAAAACATCATGGCTGGGCAGCAAGAAATTGAAAGGACGACTGATCCTATCCCACAAGAATTTCACTGGCCAGACTTGCACGGAGATGCAAAACGATTCGTAAATTCCTGTGACATATACCAAAGGACAACACCTAAGAGCAAAGATGGAGTTGCTCTATTTGGCAACATGCCTCTGATCCGCACTCCGTTCGAAATAGTTAGAGTGTATCTAATCGGCCCTTCTTCACCAAAGTCGGACCGTGGAAATCAATACGTGCTGACGCTGATTGATTTTGCAACAAGGTATCCAGATGCTGTAGCACTTCTTGCTATTAACGCCGTTCATGTTGCCGAAGCACTCATTGAAATATTTTCTCGCATCAGGTTACCCAAAGAAATGGCTACAGACAAAGGAGCAAGCTTTACTTCCGAATTAATGAAAGACGTTAGACAGCTTTTTTCGCTGAAGTTGCTCATGACGACGTCATACCACGCCATGGCGAATGGTCTCGTCGAGAAATTCAACGGCACTTTGAAGATGATGTTAAAATGTATGTGCCAAGAGAGACCAGTATCTTGATATAGGTACCTCAGCCCGCTGCTCTTTGCCTGCCGAGAAGTACCACAAGCTAGCCTTGGGTTCTCTCCTTTCCAGCTCATCTACGGTCATCATGTTCGAGGACCGTTGACAGTCCTAAGAGAACTGTGAACTAATGAGAAACTCGATGGAGAAACCCGAATGGCCTACACTTATGTCCTTGAATTGAGTAATCGCCTGGAGGAGACGCGTGAGATATTGCATGAAGGACTAGAGAAGGCTCGCTCCAAGCAGAAAACGCACTATGACAAAAAGAGCCGTTCAAGGAAATTGGACTTAGGTGACAAAGTCTTTATATTGTTGCCGACCAACACCAACAAGCTCCTTGTGCAATGGAAAGGGCCATTCTCAGTCATAGAGTGACGAAATGATGTAGACTACGTGGTTGATCTCTTTGAAAAGGCCACCAAAATGTACCACGTAAATATGCTTCAAACGTATGAAGACCGTGAGCCTAGCCAGCCCCAACACGTGTGAAAGAGAAAAAAAAGAGAGAGAATTTATTTACAGAAAGGTAAAGAAGTCGGTCTGAGCTATAATTTGCTCTGGCCTGCTACTCTACACTGGCGAAGGGTGACTGGGGAGTGAAACAGTGATGAATGACGATGGTAAGGTAGAGAGATGATATGTTCTTATTAGGCTGCGTAACTCTACAGACGTGCATCCAGTCCAGTGGCTTCTAAGAAAGCGATGACGGCTCGCATAACCACATGTGACGCTGCTGGCGTCAGGCCAAGAACCTAACACAACTTCATCGGTTAATGGTCGACTAATATATTGGCCAAGCGAAGATATCAGTTGCTCACGTTCGCGAATTTGACGTCCCTCCGTCACGAAGGCGATCACTGGGCAAAATATATGTTCAAGTGTTTCTGGCAACCGACAGTGACCACAATTGGGACCTGTGTCATCACAGCCAATCAAGTGCGTGTAACGTCTCGTGTAAGCCACACCGAGGCGAATGCAGTGGATAATGCATGAGATGCTTCGCTTTAACTTTAGAGGCATACGGAACTTCGATTTCAGGTCCCATTTGTGTAGCCGCTTGTGCTGGTGTTCTGGTTTCTCCCAGTGCTCTAAGAAGGAGTTGCGCATTATGCGCCAAAGTAGGATGTTAGTATCATGTCGAGAAAATGCGATGCACACTTCCGGGGCTCTATTTAAAGCTCTCTGATCTTCAGCGTCCGCCTCTTTATTGCCCATTATGCCACAATGAGCAGGTATCTATTTGAATGTTACATGATGTCCACTTTTTGTAGCAGTGCCAAGAAGCCCTGCAATTTCAATCGATAAAGTATGATATGAACCTTGTCTCATAAAACCATCGATGGTTTGAAGAGCAGCTTTGGCATCGCACAGTATCGTCCATTCGCCAGCGGGTTCTGTCGACATGAAACATGTCCTCCCGAATAGCAAGTTCCGCGGCTGTTTATGTGATCTTATGATCTATTTTGAAACGCCGAGCTATCTTCATCTGCGGGATGACAAAGGCTGCGGTGGAGGTATTCGACGTGGTAGATCCATCAGTATATACGTGTGCCACACCGTCGTTCATAGTATAAATGTGCAGCAGTGTAAGCTGCTTTAGGCCTATCGATGATACAAGGGACTTCTTTATAATCTCAGGGATCTGAAGTATGACAAGTGGTCTAGGCAGGAGCCACGGAGGTGTCTGAGGAACACGTGGGGGAGAGAATCTTGGCGGTATGATGTTCTCGAGCCGAGATATAACTCTTGAATAACTGCAGTCTCGGTGGCTGGCAGGGAGCGCTGATAGGAGATGTTGCCTGTGTCGAGTCAAGAGGCCAAGGTGGACCCGAAGATACTCGAAGGGCACATATACTTTGATTGGACAAGCCCGAGCTTCGGCGAGAGTTCCCTTGGTTGATGTGCATTGAGTTAAGCCCAAACGTGGGCGCAACCCTTGATCTTGCATGCTTTCTAGCGTGCTCGCACAACTGGGCTTCATGCTTGAAAGCACGGGCATGCTGTATCGTAAGTACCCTACGAATAAATGTTGGTACAGTTGCAGGAAGCTGCCTCCGAAGGGCTTCATCTTGCTCCGGCCATGACCAGAAGAACGTGGACAATACTCTTGAGCTTTGACTTCAAGGCTGTGATGTGTTTTGACCACGATAGATTCCGGTCGAGGATAACACCCAGGAATTTGTGTTGCTCAGCAGCACGAATTTCTGTTCCATTCAAAGTTAGTGGGTATCTTGTCATTTGTTTTCATGTAAATGCAAGCACTGCACATCTTTCAGTTGACAGTGCGAGACCCTGACGACGTAGGTACCTTGCTGTGATGGTCACTGCGCATTGCAGTCGAGCACGCAGTTGGGGGCGCGTAGCTCCAGAAGCCCAGATGCAGATGTCGTCCGCATATGTACTCACCTTCACCGTGTCAGGTAGTTCAGTAGCAAGTCCAATCAAGGTGATGTCAAAAAGTGTCAGACTGAGAACACTCCCTTGGGGAACACCACGGTGAATTTTATAATGGTCTGTATCTCCATCGCTTGTTGACATATACACGGTACGCTCACCAAGGTAGCTCACGATCCATGCATACAGTCGTCCACCGAATTCTAGATCCCCAAGCGCATCAAGGTTGGCATAATGTAAGACATTGTCGTAGGCGCCTTTAATGTGAAGAAAAACAGCAGCCACTAATCTGCCTCGACATCTTTCCTGTTCAACATCGGAGACCAAGTTGATGACCCCGTCAATGGCTGATCGGCCTCTCCTAAAGCCATTCGTGAACGCAGGAAAGCGATAATTGCTCTCCAAGAGCCACTCTGATCTCGACAATACCATCCTTTTCATGACTTTGCCAACGCAGCTGCTTAAGGCGATCAGCCGGTAAGATGAAAGCTCATTAGCGCACTTCCCCGGTTTAAGCAGTGCGATTATGCGGCTGCACTTCCACTTATCTGGAACATTTCCTGACTCCCAGGAGGTGTTGTAGTAAGATAACAGGATCTGTCGTGCTTCTGTATCAAGGTGGCGAAGTGCAGCGTGCGTAATTTCATCCGGCCCATGTGCCGATGAGCGTCGGGAAAGTGAAATTGCAGCGTCCAGTTCCTGCGTCGTAAAAGGCACTTCGAGGTGTTCGTCAAAACACGGGGGCATAGTGGTGGTAAGAGTTTGGGTCACAGTGTGAGCGGTTGAGAACGACAAGGCTACAGTAGCCCTTGGCTACCTCTAATTCACTCCGACCCTTATGTAGATTTGCCGTACGGAATGGCCAAATTTGTTGTGCAGAAGATTGTGAACTTCATACTATCCACCAGATTTTAGAGAGAGGCTGTCTTCGGTCCAAAGAACCGCAGAACGACCTCCATTGTTGCCTGTCCAGCTTGTCGAGATGCCGAAGAACGTGTCGTTGAGCTTGACGACAAGCTGAGAGGTCTGACGGTGATCTTGTTCTTCTGTATCGCCGTTCTGCGCGGCCACGGATATCACGAAGGGCCTCGTATTGTAAGTCGATAGCTGATCGTTGCAGCGGAATGGCAACTTGTCTTGTTGTGTCACGCAGGGCAGAATAAATGATGTCTTCCACTTCGGATGGTGTAGTAGTGCGCTGACAGCTGGTTTTCACAGATAATTTGAAAAGAGGCCAGTCTGTCTGATGTTGCAGCGTGTGGCTGCACGGCGGTACCACCTGAATTGAACATATGTTGGCAAGTGATCACTACCGTAAGTCTCAATATCCGTGGACCAAGCTGCAGAAGACAGGAGACTCCTGGATACAAATGTAATGTCGAGGCAGCTGCTGTAAAAAGTGCCCCGAATGAAAGTGGTCGATCCGTCGTTCAGCACCCTTAGTCCAAAATCACACACGAAGTCGCACAAATCTCTGCCACGGCCGTTCATTACAGTGCTACCCCAGAGGGGATGATGAGCGTTGAAATCTTCAAAGACAATGTTTGGGCTCTGAGCAGCCTGAAGCACAGACCTAATGTGGGAGCAGTCCATCTTCGCACTTGGATAGATGTATCCTGCAATAACTGACAACGTGCGCCCCTTATACTTTATAGTCAAGCAACCGTAATCATTCGTTGTATGCGACAGAATGTTGTGCCGTACGTACATCACATCGCGGCGTACACAAACTAGCACCTTGATTGCACGGTGATCACTGCGAGACCAAAGCTGTACGTACCCAGATAAGCGGAATGTAGAATCCATGTTTGGTTCACAGATGACAATACCTGGGAACTGGTATTTCAATACCCACTGTCTGAAATCAGCGAGACGGTCACGTAAACCACGAGCATTCCACTGCATAACAAGCGTCTGCCGCATGCGATCTTCGAACATCGAGACCATGTTCGCTTACTGAAGAACAACAAGAAGTGGCTCCAGCACCTCAAGTAACTAGAGAGCAGCTTTAGCCGCCGGAGTGATTAGACCACTAAGGATCTTGCGCATTGAACCCATCAAATTTCTAAGCGTACTCTTGATGTCATTATTATCCATCTTGTCGTCCTGCTCGCTGCGTTCAGTAGCATTATGCGTGGAAGGCGTACACGTGGGTCTTGATGGTAAAGAAGGCCACTCCGAAGTATTACGGGCTGGTGGCTGGTTGGCTCATCCATTCGTCGGCTGTAAAGGTACGGAAGCACATACATCTTCATTTCTGGCCGGTAAAAGCAAGCGTCGAGAAGGTGAAGCCTGGACGTTTGATGTCAGTTGTTCAACTCGGTTAGCACTGCTCCCTCGTTTGCGTCGGTGTCGTGAACGACGTAGAATGTGTCAGACAGCCCTTGCAGCTTCTCTGTTCGTGAAGTGGTCCCCAACCATCTTCTTCATGATAGTTATTTGGTTCCTCATTTTAGGACAGTTCTTTGAGGTTAAGTCGTGGGCGCCCGTGCAGTTAAGACAATTTGTGGCAGCGCTGCAGTTGCCATCGTCATGACGTGCACCACATCATTTGCAAGTGGTGCACGTCATGCACTACACCTTTACAAACTGTACTGACATGCCCAAATTTCAAACATTTATGACACTGTAGAGGCCGCGGTACATAAGGGCGTACCGGATGACGCACATATCCAACCTCAACGTGAGTAGGCAACGACTCGAACTCGAACACTATTTTCACCAACGCGACCATCGAAAGCAGTGAAAACCAATTACAGGAGCCGTCAAAGAAAGCAGTTTCTCGAGGCTTGAGTCTGTAATCTCTTCGTCCACATCATAAATGACGCCTATGGTAGTTGCCTTGTCGTGCGCGGAAAATGCGCGCACTACAATGTTTCCCAACTGGACAATGGCCTTTAGCGTGTCCAGTAAAGCTTTGAAGTAACCTCCACCAACACGATGTTCTTGCGGGTATTTATACGTATTTCTTCAACCTGGCCAGGTGCAATACGTTCGAAATACTCTGACAAACTTTGTCTATTTAGACTGTTCAGGACGTCTGTCGTCGTTGTCGGCATGTACGACATCGCGAAGGACTGCATGCTACTCGCCGTTTACGGTGCTTGTCGACCGTTCGGTGACGTCCTTCTGATATTTCTCTTCAGACGGTGGCTTGGAACAGGGGTAAAATCACTGTCCGAGGCCATGTCTTGGGGGAAGAGCCATCAGAAGCGTAACTGTGCACCACGTTGGGGTCGAAGCAGTCACTCACATCGCATGCACCCTGATGAGACGGTCCAGGGCCCGGAAGCTGGGCGGGGTTTGATCCTCCATTTTACAGGACCACGTCCCCCAGTGTTCTTGTCTCAGATTGCAGAAGTCGCAGAGAAAATCAAGAATACTTCGAGAGCTGAACGCTGGAGCTGTTCTCTGCGATCACTTCTTCTTCCTCCCCCCAACACGTGTGAGTTACAACAGAAGTCAACGAAAGCACCATCGAAGGACCTGGAGACAAAGTTAATCTCACGCCTGTATTGAACTTTCATGACACGCAATTTTGTATTGATGTTAATCTTTGCAGGGACCACACAACTGAACAGGCTGGAGAAGTGGAACGCCTAATGGAAGAGAACACTGGCAGTTTTTCAGACATGCCTAGAAAGACGGAGCTTGTAGAGTGTTCACTTCGTCTTACATTCGACAAACCGGTGCCCGTTCCTCAGTACCCCATACCGTTTGCCCTGCAAGATAAGGTTGAAAGCAAAGTACAAGATATGCTAAAGTTGAGTATCATTGAGAAGTCCAAGTCGCCGTACCACGCCTCCGTCGTAGTGGTGAAAAAACAGACAATATGCTTCGACTCTGCATTGACCTCAGGAAGCTAAACAAGATATTTTTCTCAGATCGCGAGCCAAGACCGAGCATTGATGTCATGCTTACCATGTAAATAGAAACCTTTAGCCACGCAAACTCCAAACGTGCAATGCGTAAACTCTTTCCCGCTTTCCTCGCTCTACAATAGTTGTGAACAACTTTCTTGAAATAGGGGGTAGTGTGATGGTATGATATGTGGATGTGCGGGTTCGGCTATGCCAGAACTACACAGTGCGCTGTGAGGTGGCGACTCGGTGATGACCTGTGCGACGTTTTGAATTTGCGCGCCGTGCGAAATGTTTATGTGCTGTGCGGTGGCGAAGAGAACAGCAATCGTGTGCACGTGTGGCTCGAGAAAGCGTGGCAGTGCGAGTGCTGTGCGTGGGCATCGGAAGGTTCTAGGGCTATCTCCTTCGCTGGGCGTCCGGTGCATGAAAGAACCAGCAGGCCTACTTCCTGTTGCCTCGGCGTAATTGAAACAATCCCATCTGTTCCACCACAAGAGGAATATCAGGCTAGGGTCTGGGCACGAGGCCAGGCCAATCCTTGCCACTTTGTACTCACGGTCACACTGAGGGTTTGTCCACGACCACGCGGCGCCGAGTACGTCTTCACGGAGCAGTTCCAGTGGTGCGGAACACCGGGATCAACAGGCGCGCCTCTATACGTGACCATGGTGCTCACTGAGCCCCTTATCAGACACTAGACGACTTCGACTCTATGGAATTGTCGGCTACTACATCGTGAACACTAAACCATATGACCATATTTTGACTTTCGCACGTAGCGGACAAGATATGCTTTTTAACTGTGTTCGTCAACCCTTTCATGTCGTTCGCATGTGTAATTATGATCTATGTCTGCTTGATCACCTGCGTACTACGTCGTTCTTTCTGGGGCGAGTTCTGAACACAAACATAACATCACAAACGGCTATGGGCTGGTGAAAAGAGATTGAACTCTTGTCAACTTTTTTTTATGATGGTAATAATTATAGCTTTTTCAAGAACCCAGCGGTCAAACAAAACATTTTCAATATGGCATAATGTATCACAGAATAAATGATGTATTATTTATGACACACTCATAATCATGCCCTCTGAAGTATGGAGTGTATTCATAAACCTCTGCGTTAGTGTCATCAATAAGATTTATATTCATATGACCTAAAATATTTACCCACTTTTCATTAGGTCAAGAAGTTTTCAACACATCGTTTAAAGCCAAACACAACTCCACGACAAAGACGACGGCGAGCGATAGATGCAGGCAATAACTCAATTGCTACTCTCTGCGAAAAGTGCTTTTGACGCCTTATTCGACACGCGTTTCCATTCAGGAATATTTACTGCCAAGTGATACTGAAGGCGCCGCAATATAAAAGCAGCTGTTGCATCATAAGCATCATTGCTTCAATGACAATATTCACTGGAATAGGAAGGAAACTTGAGTACGTCTTATTCACGTAAGTACTTTACAGTGATACTGGTGATGGAAAACTGATGGCCAGTGGATGACAACCATGTGATGATATTATTATATTTTTTATTATGCTACATCCTACAGTGTTGGCACACCTAAGAAGCGAGGTTATACGGTTAAATATACGCCGTCCTGTATTAGACAGACGATACAATCGCCAAAATAAAATTATATCTACGAGAAAGAGGACTGTGCTGATCAATAAAACATAGCTCATTTTTTCATGACATATTTATTATTTAGACAGAGTCACGTGCCATCTTAATAGCTTTACAATGATACTTTAGTGGAGGCGGCTAAACTTGTACGTGTGGCCTACCTTGACTTAGTAGCAAATGCTCACAGCCTTCCTTATGCATAAAATTTCTCGACTCTAATGAAGTTCTAACGCCAGCTCAGCACGGTTTCCGTCGTGGCTACAGCACTGTTATACAATTAGTTGTTTTCATTCATGTCGTAACCTCTAACCTACGTATAGGTAATCAAATAGATGTCATTTTCATTGACTTCTCTATAGCTTTCGACTCTGTACTTCATTCTAAGTTGCTACTGAAACTTGATTTTATACTTAGTAATTCCCGTCTTGTTTCTTGGATCGCCAGTTTCCTTCATTATCGTTCACAATTTGTTTCTTTCAATTCAGTAGAGTCAACCCTTGTTGACGTCACGTCGGGTGTTTCGCAGCAATCGGTACATGGATAATTATTTCTCATCATATATATCAAATACTTTCCACACTGCACCTCATTTAAATTAAGACTTTATGCTTACGATTGCGTATTGTACGAATCTCATAATTCTCCGACAGATCATCACTGTCTTTCACACGCACTAATTTCTTTCAACGCTTGGTGCAAAACATGACATAATAACGTAAATTGCAACAACACAGTCATGTCATTTACGAAAGGACAGAACCCATTCTCATTTGATTATCATCTGGATGGTACACAACTTAGAAGAGTGTCTAATTGTAAATACCTACGTGGAATTCTAACAAAAAATCTCTCCTGCGCTAGCCAAATCAAATACATCAGCCGGAAAGGTTTAAAAAAAATTAGGTTATTTGCGCCGTGTTTTAGCCTAATCGCCCTGCGATACCAAACTACGTGTGTATAAAACGTTGATTCGGCCTATTTTAGAATCCTCATCTATAATTTGGCATCCTCACAAACAAAATGACCTCAAAATATTTGACAGCGTCTAACGTAAAGCTTTCCGTTTCGTATGCCGTAACTGCAGCCTCAACTTCCCACCATCACAGGTCCTGAAATTCCGAAACATAGTATCATTGCATTCTCGTTACCGAATTGAATCTTTAAAACTATAATATAGGTCATCCACTTCTCCACTGGCATCCTTGGCGGTAACAACATAGTATTTCCGACCAAAACTTGCACCCGAAGCTCCCACAACTTGAACATAAGGCCTTTATTTGCTCGTACAAACAAATTCAAGTTGAGTGTTTTTTCGCGTACTATAGAGCTTTGAAATTTCCTACTGGGGAGGCTCCCTAACTACCAATAAAAAGTTTCAATAATACCGCTACTAACCCTTTCGAACATATGTAAGTTCTGGTTTGTCATATGCAAAGTGTTGTTTTTTGTGTTATGCCCCAGTGTATTTCAGTTTTATATTGTTGTTGTTCTTTCTCTGTTGCTTTCATGCTATATTACTCATCCACTCCTGCTATAGACATGTACTTGGGATGCAGTATATTCAAATAAATAAATCAATAAAGTTCCGTAAGAGGACTCGAAGGCAAACGCCCTCTTCTTCTCGGTGCATTCACCCCCAATACGAAAGTCTTGAGCATTTAACATTGATTTGCACTGCCTCCCTAATTGGCTCACCACTGGCCAAGCGACCGTGTCGTAGGATGATGTCATCATTGTTATGCAAGTGCGACGTTAGAATTTCGCGACTTTTGTTTCACTCGTGTTGACGCCAACTTAACCACTCGATTATCTTGGTCATGAGCCACGTGAAAGGTCGAAATCCGCTGCCTCTGGTCTTCTCCGCTCAGGCACCTGCCGGACTTTGAGGGGGACTGCCTGAATATGACGCTGACACTACTGCGAGAGAGCTCCCGCCAGCGGCTGCGGCAGCTGGGCAGTGCGACCGCTCCCTACGGCGACGGATGGGAGCATCCGCAGACCGCTGTCCGGCCGCTGTACTCGCTCGAAACGAATGCCCTCTTCGTGCCACTAGGCGCTGCTGCGTCTCCACTTTACGCCAATGGTGCACCGGCTACGTGGAAACTGGGAGCACTCGGCACGCTCGTGGCCCACGAGATCACGAACAAGGTGTTCGAATTCGCCGATTCATGGCACCAGCTGGCGACGCCCGAGCCTCACTGCTTTCCAAATGCCAGCCTGGCGTACGCGTTCGCCGTGCAGGGCGCCTACAGCGCGCTCAGCCTGGTTTCGCACGAAGGAGGCGTTGTCATTGCGAGGCAACGACTCCGTGGTCTGGAGCGTTTCAGCGATGCTCAGCTGTTTTTCATGGCGAGCTGCTTTACTCTGTGTCATGTGGGCGGGGCAGAAGCTGCAAAGAACGAGGCCCTGTGCAACGAGGCGATGCGCCACAGCCGCGGCTTTGCAAAGTGGTTCTCTTGCCCAAAAGATTCACCCATGAACCCTACCGACAAATGTAGTCTCTGAATGCCATATAGTGCAATAGTGCCAATGCAAGCGATGGCGCCTTGGCGCCTTCTGATATTGTGTCTGTCAGCATTTAATTCTCGCAACTTCATCTTGAAATAAGGCCTAAGGTCGTTTGAATTGTGCCTTTGTATATTGTATATACAGGACTGAATATTTTTAGGTAAATCATGGTTTCTATGCCCCAATATGACTATTCCTTTCTATATCAGAAAAAAAGTATGAGTTTTTTTTATTCAAACGTACTGTCATTTTCCATCGGCCGAAAGAGAGCTACCTCTAACTGCTGCACGGATGTGTGCCTTACCAGCCAATAAATTCAATAATTCCGTACACGAATCACCCCTCAGGTTTTTTGTTCCTACTGCGAATCAGTGTGCAAGCATCTCTTGTGGGCGCAGTGCAAGGAACGTCGACGAAGGAGAGGAGAAGAACCACGCAGCGCAGGCGCTGAACTTCAACCGGCTTTCAGTCGTAGATATCACATGCCAGAAAACCAACAAACAAAGCAACCACGGCAACACCCAGCCTCATAACAAAAGAAACTGCTGCACATGTTCTACTGTTTTATATCAACATGGTCGTTGGCATGAGGGGAGGCAAGGGGGCGCTGGCTGCTCCACTGAGAAAAATAAAAGGGTGGAACCCCTCTCCCCGCTCCCGATAGTAGTGGTTATCGGCCGCGGACTAGCAAACATAGTCATGACATAGAGAAATATAGCATATCAAGAGTGCTCACTCGAGCCTTTTCGTGGCCCAGCTAAAAAGAGTTTGACCAAACGCTGGCTTGGAGAGAGGGGAGCAAGGGGGCGCCAGCTGCTTCACTGAAAAAAATAAAAAGGGAGGAGCCCCCCACCTCCCGACAGTAGCCGTTGTCGGTGGCACATTAGGAAACATAATAGAGACCGGACTATAGGCAAATGGCTATTTTGTTCCTTGCGTTCCTATCGTGCCATTTTGATATATGATCATGAATTAGAGGTTAAGCAGGGCTCTTATGGTATCTTTATAGGGCCTATGAATGCCTATTTGGGGTGTTCATGCCTAAATGCCTATAAGTGCTTATAACTGGCTGTTTTCAAAATGAGAAGCTATATGAGCGCTATTCAAGCCCCAATTTTGCTTTAGAGTGTGGTGTGAAGGCATTATTTACGCACAAAATGCAACAATGATATTTTCCAACACTATAAGGTTCAACGAATACAAAGCTGACATGCTGCGAGTGATTGGAGGAGGAGCATGAGGACTGCAAAAGACGCTATTTCTGCATCCCTAAATAGAAGCAAGTCTCAGCGTCTGCAGTGGAAGGAGGAGAGAGAATTAAAGATGGGGTAAGAAAATAAAAGTGACGTCTATGGCCGAGGACGTGGGAACCGCCTTCTACAGACAGCTGTCCAGTGCCCTGAAGGAACTGAAGAACCGCCCTGAAAACACGGGTGTTGTGGTGGGAAAGGAACATCCGGTTTTTCATGGCAGCCACGTGCAGCAGGAGAACGAATGTAAAACCATGGAGGGCAACTCACGGAATGCTTTTATTGATTGAGTGGTGACGAAGGTCGCCAAATTGTTATACTTTATACCGCGAAGCCTGAGACAGGTGCCGGCATATTTACAATCAACGGTGTATTGAGCATACATTAACCGTATGCTTGAAAACGCTTGTTCCATATGGGATCTCTGGTCATATGTCTTTAGGTGACAAACATGAACAAATAAAGAACAGGGCTTCAAGGTTTGATCTAAGCCATTATTCAAAACTGACAGCTGTAACAAAATGAAAAATACACTAGGTTGGGAATTACTTTATTCGGGTCGAATGAAACTGTGGTTAAAGCTGCTATGTCAAGCATTTCTAGGTAAAACTCACATTCGAAAATCAATGTACCTAAACAGTCCTCTTCACCCAATGGTAATTAAGATTTTACAATGTCGTATCATATATAATTTTTCTATAAATTTGTTTTTGTTAGTTTCGTGACTGAATGAAGTGGCTTATGAAGAGAACAAAGTGTGTTGTGTCAATGGAGGCGCGTTTTCTTTGACATTGCAACCCATCAGTTGGAGCGCCTTGGGGTAAAAAACGTCATGTGCATGCAGCTTTTGTTTTCTTTGTAGTTTACTTTTTAAGCGTTCCTCTCTAGGTGACATAATAAGTTTTAGTTAGACACTAGAAGTTCTTGCGTGCCCAATGAAAAGCGTTCTACCATGGTGATTTGGCCAATTGATATTATTTACTTATTTTTATATATTTTTTTACTACAAGACACCAAAACATAATGCGAAGAATCAAGCTTTAATCCCTTGCCTCTCGTCCCATGTAGCCATCACGAGCCTCATTCCTTCACTGTTCTCTTCGGTATCGGGGCTGGAAAATCAGCATACACACAAAGAACAACATGCATAAGCAAGGTCACGCGCTCATCACGTGCCCCAGTCTACTTTCGCACGTAAGCCATCGATGTTGTGTCGTTTCGACGTTCTCTGTTGTGTATTAGCATTTTCTGTGAGATGGATCACTCAGTGCGTGTACTTTAAGAAATGCTGGCAAGGATCATGTATTGTGACCGCGGTACACCACGTCATTCCACTGACACTGCGGTCAGAGACGACGCACCAAACACAAGCTAAGCGTTGCCAGGGTTGGTGATGGCACTATGCAGGAACCACGACTACACGAATGCAAGAGATATCTTCCTTGCTCTATGTCAGTCCCTAGATCTTGGGGCGCACGCCCGCGAGAAGGGCAAGTGGCATTCATTCGGAATCGAGCATTTTTACGCGACATGTTTCAATCAATCAGTTTGTTGCCTGTAAAATATCTAGAATCGTTGGTTAATAATATACAAGTATTACCCCGAAGCCCAATGGAGGGAAGTTGCTGGAGTCTGTCTTGTGATGTAATTTTGCAAATCATCAAAGGAATGATCCGAAATGCCCAAAGCTATATAGGGGCCCTTTAAGGTGTTCACTGATAGAGGAGAAATTGGTTCTACGTGATTAGACCTAGCATCGCTCTCTTCTGGGGTATCAGTGGTCTGGTTATTTGCTCTTGCACTGCCCTTCCTAGCCACAACGAAGTAAAAAAGACCTTGGAGAGTGTTTATTGAATGATGGACACTTGACCAGCAGTGCTAGACAATAAAACGAAAGACCACATAGTGCGAATCGTGCGGGAATTGCATGCCTATGTTCAATTGTTGGTGCCTTTCTGTTATCTCAAACAATATGCTTTTTGCTTGATGTCGTATATAGAAGACACTGACGTCGTTGTTTTGGGATATTTCAATTTTTGTGAAAATATATTGCGCCTATAATTATACTTTTGAGGGCCAAAATTGTTTTTTACCTGCCTGTCCTTGGTGCCTAAAACACACTTTTTAGCGCCTAAAATCCGGCCTCTACTCATGACATAGAGAAATATAACAGAAAGAGTTGCCACTCGAGCCTTCTCTCGGTCCAGAAAAAAAGGTTTGGCCAACGGCTAGATGGTGCACATGACATAGAGAAATATAGCATATAAAGAGTTGCCGCTCGAGCCTTTTCGCGGCCCAGAAAAAAAGTTTGACCAAACGCTAGATGGCGCACCTACGCTCGCGTTTACTCCTTTGGCAAGACATGTAATAGCCGCTTCAAGAAAATAACCAAAAGCCAAGTTTGGCATCGAATTTTTTGCAAAGAAAAGAAGATTTATTTGTTAGGTGAATTTTTTTATACCCGTGTCATTTTGTGTCCCGCTGAGGACAATTATTGAATTATCACAAAAATCAAGAAATTCTGACTAGAAAGTGTTGTCTTTCTGTATTTTATTTGCACAAAGGGTGCTCATTCATGTATATTATATGCACTATACCTGTATTCCCTTTTTACAAGCATTCGTATGTTGTCTAGTGGTAAGGACACTCGCTTTTGAATCACGGGGGTACGAATTCAAATCCCAGCATCAGAAAGAAACATTTTTTGTTACTTATGCTAAAGACACTGTAGCGTAGCGCTAGCGGCGACCAGCCAGCTAGAAAAAATATGACGAACGTTGGTGGCTCGCGGCGTGTGGCGCCTAGAATACTCGTGCGCTTGAGGCTGGCTGGACGCCACGGCCGCTGCTCGTCTTCGTCAGCTTGCTTCATGTACGTCTCGTCTCTTGTCCTTCCATTAAACCGGTAACGATGGCACGTCTACGCCGGACGCCGTCGCGTTGCTACAAATTCATGACCCCGGACACGCAGACAAGCGACCGACGCTGCACAACTGCTGCCGAGCTTCACGGCCATGTTCCAGTCAGCGCAAGCCTGGTAGCCCCAATTCGACCCGCCAGGACCACAATTTCGAACCTCTCGCCTAGAGTCCTGGTTCGAGGAGTCTACGGCAGCCTCGGATTGCAATGGTATCTAAATCCTAAAGTTCATGCATCAAGTATAAGAATATCATCGTCCACATGACATCAAACGCTGCCTCACATACTTCTACGGAAGCCCTCGCCTGTACGAAGAACTCCGAGACGCCACACTCACGTTTTACGGCATCAAACGTGGTCATTTTTCCAAAAGCGACACCGCGGTACCTGGCTCTCCGCCTTCCAGGACACCTCCCACACCACAGTCAGGCGAGACCATTCCCCTGCCTACAACGGTCCGCACAGGCGATGGAAGCCACCCTCCCGCGCCCATCGACCTGTCGACGGAGAGATCGTCAAACCCGAAATACACGGCTCCTGTCTTCGATGTTCCCGTTCTGACACTAGAGTCATTGTTACCTCTCTCCATCGCAGATTTGACGCCTGCAACTGCCCCATGTGCCATCCAATTGGCTGTAGAAACTTATTCAGCTGCACGATCTGCTCCGGACTGCTTGAAGATCTCAGCCAGGCCAGCAGATCAGCCTGCAGAGTCGCCGCTTGTGCCAATACCTGCGAAAGTTAGTGATGAAAATCCCACCATGGGCCAAAAGCCCGCTGTCTTGCTGTACGCTGCGAGTTTTCCTAAAACTCGCAGATCTCGCAGTCGAAAAATCCACCAGGCCGTGTCTGGTGCGTTTTTCCCGTTCACACCAGAGTGGGAATTCAGACACGGTTTCTGGCGTATACGGCCGTTTTCTTTCGCATACGGCCGTTTTCTGGTGTGACACAGACTGGTGTCTTTTTGGAAAACCCGGACTGGTGTGGTTCGGTAAGAACCGGGCTGGTGTGTCTTTGCATGACGGTTCTCGTGTATTCCTTTTTTTACGTAATTAAATGCATTGTGGAAGAAAACTTGCACTTTTACGTGCTCGTGGGCAAAAACAGCAGGCTTGCACAGTAGTGTAGAATAGAAAATGACTTCTCTGTTTATTTTTTTCCTTTTCCGTCTCAGCTTGATCTTCGAGTTGGCCTGCGTTGCTTCCTTTTCCACAAGGCTTCAGGCAGCACTGCATTACATGGAAAAGACCAACGATTCATTACAACATTGCCCGATTGAATAAATAAGTTAAATATGTTTGTAGCAAATTTGTGCTCTCACGTTTAGAAAAAAAATTAACAGTGTGCAAATCAGAATCAAAAATGCTTTTATTTTCCAACGAAATTGTTGGGGGTCCTTCAGGCGAAAAACTGCATAGTACAACTTGAATGTGCCTGAAGGCCCTCACATGGCAGCAGCAACACTAAAACTAACATAAATACAGATGTTTAGCATATATCCAAATCTAATACACCATTTTAATTGAAACTAGGAACATGCAACATGCTGAATAACACTAGTGATTTCCCATGAACACATTCTACTTAAAAATAACATAGAAATGTAATACATATGTGAGAAGAGATGTGACAGTACATTGTGATACGTAAGAAACAATAGTATTTACAACACTAAGAAAAGCACTGCTATAAATATGACTATGATGCACAATATGATGATACTTTGTATATTGAAACACTGAGCGCGAAGTAGGTAATATAACAGAAAATGCGAAAATTTAATAACGATGCCTTTTATATGTTCATTCCGATTTACAAAAGTATTGTATAATTTGTTTGCGAGTCAAAGTATTCGGATTAAATGTTTCTCCTTGCACTTTATTTAACAACGAAGGTAGGCTATGTCGTAGTGACTGCATAAGATAATTTGTGCGCCTGAACGGTACTAACCACCTGTCTTGGTTACTAGTGCGCGAGTCACTTTTTTTGTATTCGCGTCGTGACGTATGTTTTAGGAAAAATTTGATATTGTCTGAGCCGAAGCAAAATGAATATAAAAGTCTAGAACTTTCTACTCGAACTCGAACTGCAAACATACTCGAACTCGAACTACAAACATACTCGAACTTTCAAACATTTTTCGAATAGCATTTGCAAGTTGATTATTTTCCACTGAAAGTTTTACTATTCAAACTTCCCAAAGACAACTGTTAGGGCTCAATTCACTATGCTCCCTTCAATTTTTTTTTTTTTTACAATTGCTTTGTCTCGCTACATGCTTACTTTGCGGCAAAGCTGCCTTTCAGGCTAAGGTACCCAATGCTTTGATACGAGAAAATGCTGGTTCCGACATAAAGATGCACTCTGCCGTTACAGTCACTCCTTCCTTTTCAATAATATGCTTCACCGCTTCATGCGCTACGCTACGGCCATAATCAGATTGACTCACAAATGCGCTGGTTCAAACCTACATGGCAGGGGTGGAAGCTTTATTTAAAGTTTCAGACCAAAAAGTCCGAAAAAAATTGGGTGAACCTTCTTCCTATCTGAAATTTCAGGTGTTTTAATACACAGACATCTGCACGACATATGAGCAACTCCAAATTCGAAAGGAGCACGCCATTGCCCACCAAATCAGAAATGTCTCCGCAGAAGTTGAGGGGGAAGAGGGGAAAGAGAAACCTTTCACATGCAAACTGCCGTCGACACCACATTGGTTGCACCAAATATGATAAATGTATACAATTTGGTCAGCCATGCCTCATCTTTGACAGAACAAGGGAGCAGCTTCCCTCCAGATCTTCAAAAGATCTTCACCTTCCCTCCAGATCTTCAACCTAGTCAAAAAAGCAATGCCTTATTTATATCCCATAATAATATGCTTAAGATTCTTTTACAACTTTTCTCCACTTCGAAGTATTTAAAAAATACTCATCAAATGTTCAAAAATAGTTGATTCACACTCACACATCAATATTGCGATTCGTTTCCCACACAAAATTTTCCTATTCGCACAGCTCTAAAAAATAAAGAACACAAATTTATTTATGTTCGTTAATAAATGCCTATCGCTGAACTACCGCAGTTGATTATCAGCTCACTAAGCAAGCACTAGCAGTAAATATACATTTGCAAAAAATTTTATGTGCTTCTTATGCAGCCTAACCAACTGGGGAACTCATTTTTAAATGTAGGACTAATATTCATACGAACCGTGACTAAGAGAAGGCTCACACATCATGAAACAGCAACGGCTGGAACGTCAGTACAATCATGGATCACTGTTGAGGTTTTCCTTCCACAGACCACCACAGACATTAAAGAACATGCAACAGGTAGATGCCACATAAGTTTCTACAATACCAACTTATTTCTGTATCCAATTAATGACAAAAGCAAAGTAGCAATGTCTTTCAGCATTTTCCCCATCAGGCATGTGCAGCCGTCAGCAGCTTTAAGTGGAATGTTCCGATGCGTGGCCTCGGCTCGCTTGAACTGAGATCAGCGCCACCAAACGCTCAACATGATATACGTGCTGCAGTTAACAACAGATGTAGCACCTTTCGGTTTCACTAGTGAATTTTCATTTTCAGTATGCTCGACCAGTGGGTCAGATGCACTCACTTTGCATCCCGTTTTAGCCATGTTTCACTCGTCGCTACGTTATCGCGCGTGCCCAAGACGTTGCTTATTCTATGCTTATGTAAACAATGAATCATTGCGTGGGGCAGCTTACCCACCTTATGAGTTTGAATTCACAGCAAGGAATCACATGTATAAATAGCAGAGCAAACGCACGTAACGGCGTTTGTTACAGTTGCACAACAAATTCATCTGAAATATGGTGGCATTGTTCATGTTCTGATTCGATATCTTTCAGACAGCGTAAATTAAAGTGTTCTCACAATTTAGAGTGTGCCTTTCTGTTCGCTTCATGCTGAACGGAAGATGTCTATTTATTTATTCAAAATACCTTACAGACACAACAGGGCATTGTGTAAGGAGAGCATAAAAGGAATAGATACACGAATTGGTATAATTCCCGTACAAACAATAACATAAACTAATTGTCAATTAATACACATTCCTAACAAGATTAACAATGAGAAAATATTATTAATAATTCTATTTGGAATAGAACGCCAATGACAATTAAATGAGTATACCTGTGAGATAATGACGTAAAACAAGCCTAAAAAACAAGCACAAATTGTGAAAAGTCTTTCCATTACTCAAAAGAAAACATCGCTCAAAAATACACATCAGAACTGAATGGCATGTTAGTATTCAAACCATCAAAAAAAGTTTAAAGTAAGAGAAAAAAAAGCGAGGTACTAGTAGTGAATAAACTCGCAGGTGCCGATTTTTATATGAATAAAACGAGCAGTTAATCCTTGAAATGGGTGAGTAGAAGGTGCCGGAATTTTTTCCGATTGCGTTCTGCTACGATTTCTTCAGGAAGGCTGTTCCACATGCGGATAACATGGGGGAGTGCAGAGGAGTTAAAAATGTATGTTTTACCGTATATGCGTGTGAATGAAAGATGATTATTTAGTCTCTTTGGTGTGAACGCAGATGTTTGCAATGTGATTGATAATGGCCTTGTTTCATGTACGTATTTATGGAATAATGAAAGGAGGTTTAGATCACGTCGGCTGCTCAATAGGGAAAGTGATAAGCTTTTTTTAATTTGTGTTATGCTTGCGCTATGATCGTAGTTTTGTGAGAATAATCTATCGGCTCTGTTCTGCATTGATTCCAGCATGTTAGTTAAATAGCTGTAATGAGGGAACCAAACTGCACTAGCGAATTCCAGCTGAAGGCGATCAAATGTTACGTAAGCTAAAGCACGTATATTTGAGGGCGTCTTACGTAGATTGCGGCGTATGTAGCCTAATGATCGTGAGGCGTCACTGCAGATGGTGATGTGGGTAGTCCAAAAAAGGTTAGATGTGAAGGTTACACCTAAATATTTAAAAGAGTCAACACTAGGTACAGAAATGCCATTAATAAAGTAAGAAAACTTAGAGTTAGAATGTTTGCGAGAGAAGGACATTGCTTTACATTTACTTGAATTAAGGGACATTAGCCAACAATTACACCAATCACTGATGAGGTCGAGGTCACTTTGAATTATTACGTGATAACAAGTACTACTTATTGCTTGGTAAATTATACACTCGTCAACGAAAATGCGCACCTGTAAGGATAAATTACTTGGTAAGTCATTAATATAAATACAAAATGCAGTGGACCGAGAACACTTCCTTACGGCACACCAAAACAAACGTATGAAAGTGGGGATGAAAAATCATTAACAATGGTGAATTGCTGCCGGTTAGTGAGAGAGTTCCGTATTCATGACAGAGTTGATGAATCTATAGACAAAGCGGCACTGAGCAACACGATCGAAAGCTTTGGAAAAATACAGAAAAAGACAGTCCATTTGCAAGTTTAGATTTAAGTAATGATGTAGGTCGGTCGTGAATTCGAAAAGCTGTGTTTCGCATGATAGGGCCTTTCTAAATTCATGTTGGTTTGGGAAGAAATGGTCATTCTGCTTTAAGTGATTGAAAATATGAAAGCCGAGTATATGCTCAAGCATCTTACAGCAGGTAGATCTTAGAGGAATGGGTCTGTGATATTGAGGCGAGTTTTTATTGCCGCTTTTAAACACGGGGATGACCTTTGCAATTTTCCAGTCATATGGAAGCTGTCCTGTTGATAGTGATTGCTGAAAGATGTGACATAGTATTTTACTCGAGGGTTAGACCATATTTTTTAGTATCTTGGTGTTAATCCCGCCAACACCCGCTGACGTTGAAAGTTTAAGATTGTTCATTATAGATGCGATTCCGTCAACAGTCATTTCAATGGGCTGCAAAAAGGGATAGTCAAGATCGGCTACATCGGGGACATTTGTATCATCATCAGTGGTGTGAACTGATGTAAAGAAAGTATTGAAAGCCTTAGGACAGTCTTGATCTGGAATGGGAACGTGGTGCTCATTTTGCAACGTGATTTTGTTATCGTGACGTTCTGGGCACACTTGTTTCCAAAACTTCTTTGTGTTATTGGTGAGCAGTGACGGTAGATCGTGAGGCAAATACTTACCGCGGGCGGCGTGTATCGCGGAGCAGTAGCTATTCAACAAGTTTCAATACCTTTGCCACGACGCAGAAGTTTGCACGCGTTTAGCCGCCGCGTACAATCTCTTTTTTAAATGCGAAGCATTTTTTAGCGAACTTCGGTGACTTTGAGCGTATCTATCTATCTACCTATGTATCTGGCTGCGTACGACTTTTAGCTCTCCTGGCCGGTTCGATAATGGTATCGATACCAAACTTGGTATGGCATAACATTACTGTATGAAGAACATACTTACCTAGTCATAACATGAAAATCATGATATGTATGTCATGAATGTCATGATTTATACTTCATGGTCCTGCAGCTCTTGCATTGGTTTAGTTCACATGGCATGTTGCGAAATTGCTTTGGCATGGCCTGATTGCATGGCGAACACAAGCGATAGTCTGTAACATGAAAATTATGACATGCGTGTCATGTAACATCATGACTACATGCCACGCTCATGATGCGCTCGCGGCCGTTTCGATAGCGTCACATATACCAAATTTGATTGATTGATTGATTAATTGATTGATTGTTTGATTGATTGTTTGATTGATTGTTTGATTGTTTGATTGTTTGATTGATTGTTTGATTGATTGTTTGATTGATTGTTTGATTGATTGTTTGATTGATTGATTGATTGATTGATTGATTGTGGGGTTTAACGCCCAAAACCACCATATAATTATGAGAGACGCCGTAGTGGAGGGCTCCGGAATTTTCGACCACCTGGGGTTCTTTAACGTGCACTCAAATCGGAGCCCACGGGCCTACAAAATTTCCGCCTCAACCGGAAATGCAACCGCCGCAGCCGGGATTCGAACCCGCGAACAGCGGGTCAGCAGCCGAATACCTTACCCACTAGACTGCCATGGCGGGGCTATACCGAATTTGGTACTACAGTACGTGAATGGATGACAAAGGTATGTGACAGGAGCAAACATGATAATCATGAGATGCGTGTCATGTAACAACATGACTACATACCACGCTCATGATGCGCTGGTGGCCGTTTCGCTAGCTTCACTTATACCAAATTCGGTATTACGCGACGTGAATGAATGACGAAGGTTTGATACTGGCGCAAACATAATAAACATGAGATGCGTGTCATGTAACAACATGACTACATGTTGCGCTCATGATGCGGTCACGGCCCTTTCGCCAGCTTCACATATGCCAAACTTGGTATTACGTGACGCAAATGGATGACGAAGGTATGTGACTGGTGCAAACATGATAATCATGAGGTGCGTGTCATGTGAGAACAAGACTACATGCCACATTCAAGGCGCCAATACATTTCGACCTGACACGGTGCGCGTGCTCGCCAGCGTTCATTTCGTCGCGTCACGCCGGCATTGCCACGCCAAGCACCTGTCCTGCCATATATACTCGCAGGCGCGCGCCACGCTGCATTGCAGTATATCTACATGAAGCCATGTCTTAGTAAAAATGACGCATGCTTGTTTCAGCGCGTATGGCATCCCACCGTCACGAAAAGAGGGAGACGCAGTGTTGTCTGGGTAACGCATCGCCGCGGAATGCAGCATGTCGATTTCGCGCCGGTTCCCGTCGGGCCACGCCAACGGATGCTGGTCGCTCCTGGCGTCAGATTACAGAGAGCTCGCGTCTTGCTAACGTAGCGTCGCTGTGCGTGCGCGTGAACGCTACATTGGAATATATTGGGCCCTTCATGATGCGCTCGCGGCCGTTTTGCTAGCTCCACGTATACGAAGTTTGTTGTTACGTGGCGTCAATGGATGACAAAATATATGACTTGTGCAAACATGACAATCCTGACACGTGTTTTATGTAAGAACATGACAACATACCACGTTGATAGCGCTCTCGGCCGTTTTGCTAGCTGCACATATACTAAATTTGGTATCACGTGACGTGAATAAATGACGAAGGTAAACGACACATCCAAACATAATCGTGACACGGAAGTCACGTACGGCATCATTTACCTTCACCTCGTTACATTTTGCTGATTTTAGAGTGACATATCAACATTGATCATCCGTGCTTCGCACATCATCGATTCCCACTGTACGTGGGATCTGCCATTTTTTTATTTCTTAATCTGTTAAGTGATTAATTGAACCATGGATTTTGTTTATCATTTCTTATATTGATTGGAGAAATATGTTCACTAACTAATGAAGCTAACTTGTTTTGAAGAGTGTCCAGTTGTCTCGTACGGATCGATTATGAAAGGATAGTAAAAGTACGCTCTCACAGAACGTACATAATTCGTCATTTATAACAATGTAATTACCTTTATTATAATTGCGAATTGTTCTTGTTTTAGCTCCAGCGAGACGAAATGGAACGTTAAGAATCATTTGCATTAACCTGTGGTAACTGAAGCCTTCTATGTATGTTATATTTGATATAGTATTTGCTGCCGTTGTTAATACCAAGTCAGTATATTCGAGTCACGAGTGGGTTGGCTTATGATCTGGGCTAAGTTAAAATCTTATGTTAAGGCAATGAACGCAGTGGAGACATGGCAATTCGATGAAAGCAACTCCCAGTTTATTGAAAGAACATTAAAGCTGCTAATGAATAAACGAGCTCAGTTGGAGAAGTTAACCGCACGAGTTATGGTGCTTCGTAAGTCGCTTAGAAATGATAGATTAGTGTCTGGACGGCAATAGCAGCAACCAATCAATAATTTTTTTTCAAATCGAGTTCTGCAAACAACCCATACTATTTCTATACTTGTAGCAGACGCCATTAGATAAGACGTTATTGCCTTTCTAATGCCTATAATTACGCCCCCACCCCTCCTGTTAACGCGATCACAATGGTAAATGTAATAAGTAATATATGGGGGACTAATTTCATTGTCTGAAATATCTGCATGAACCATGTCTCAGTGAAAATGATTATGTCCGAACCTATGTCATCAAGGAAAGAACAGACCTGGTCGATATTTTGCAGAAGGCTGCGAATATTAGTAAATAATATGGTGAGTTACGGTAAATCCTGAGGCTCAGGTGCCTGCTTGAATTCACAGCTGCGAGTACCATGCCTTAGCTATCTGGCCTAGTCGCACAACCGTGCTTGTTGCCGGGTCACACACGTATGTTGCATCATCTATGCGCAATCCGTCAACAGATAGCTTAACGAATTTTTTCTGGCCCTGGCGAATTCGATAAGCTTTCTTCTTGCCTCTCGCGTGGCAGGAGAGAATCCTTCCCGAATAGAAAACTCGGACTCTTTAAGCTTTCTTGCAGCGGACAAGATGCGCTTTGTCTTTATAGAAGGTCATTTTCGCAATGATAGGCCTCTTTTTGCTGTCAGCATGTTTGCCTAACCTGTTAACCCTTTCGAAATTTGTGTTGGATAAGTTATGTCAAGCTTTTGTGAACAGAATCCCACAAGTTTCTGCTCGGACAAAGCCCAGTCTTCTTTTTCGTCATCCGCAATGTTAAAGAAGAGCATGTTCAAGCGTCGCATTCTGTTCTCGGTGTCTTCGCACCGAGAAGAGATAGTGGCCAATCGATCAGATACACTGCGAAGGGCGTTAGCACTAGCTTCGGCATCATTCGAGCTGCTTCCACACGTAGAAGCAAGTGACAGTACAGTGTCTAGAAATATACTGCCTAGTGTGCTGAGCGCGCGCATTCTGTACGAGAGTGGGTGGCCGCGCATGTGATGACTGCACTCAGATGCCACAAGCGGCGCGCGTGTCGAGAGGGTGCACAAACGCGCAAAATTCCTCTCGTCCTGTTGCTGCCGGAGCCTCGCCACGTTTAAAAGCAGTGTGTGACAGCTGCCATCTGATTTACTGTGAAGTTCGACGGCGCTATATGTACCCTACAACACCCTGAGATGTTAAAAGCTAAGTGGCAATGCAAAGAAAGGACGTATACTGTGCCGCTGTGTCAAAGAAGTTAACGGTCGAACAAGGAAAAGGTGTCTTGTTTACCGCACTAACGGATTCTGCACAAATTCCTGAATGAAAAAGTAGGATCAAGAGGGCAGACAGAAGGCTAAATCCGAAGACTGTCGTGTGAGAAAAGCATTCTGAGAGTGACTCCACCGAAGTATCTTTTCGGATTAGGGTGGACGGTGTCGGGAATGAAATCGCCGTTTAGGCAAGATTTCAAACAATTCTTTATCTAAAAAATCTAAAATACCCTTTCGAATTTCAATCACACAGCTTTTCTCCTATGTCAACGTCGGACTCCCTTTCCAACAACATTTTGAGTATCATATGTGGCGAGTGCAACATTATTTATTGCCATGTTATCATTCTTTGTTTTCACTGGAATCCTAATAGAAATCAGGCTAAGAGGTAAAGGTTTTAGGCTCTTCTGTGATAATTCTTGCTCTCAAGCACAAAGCACACTTTAAAAAAAAACTCAGGTGGTTATACTGTCATGGTTTTTAAAATTAATTTCTTTGCGTACTGCAACCGCTTTGAGCATCTATCTATCTATCTATCTATCCGTCCATCTATCTATCCGTCCGTCCATCTATCTATCCGTCCGTCCATCTGTCCACCTGTCTGTCTATCCGTCCGCCCGTCTGTCCATCTGTGTGCCTGTCCGTCCGTCTATCCATCCGCCCGTCCGTCCGTCCGTCTATCTGTTCATCCGTCTGTCTGTCTGTCCATTCGTCTGTCTGTCCGTCCGTCCTTTCATCTATCCGTGCGTCCATTCATTCTTCTGTCTGTCTATCCGTGCGTCCATTCATCCTTCTGTCTGTCTGTCCGTCTGTCTGTCCGTCTGTTCGTCCGGCTGTCTGTCTGTCGGTACGTCCGTCTGGCTGTCTATCCGTTCATCCGGCCGTCCGTCTGTCTCTCTGTCTGTCTGTCTATCTATCTATCTATCCATTTATCTATCTATCTATTTATCTATCGAATCGCCTACGTCTGGGTGCCCTCACGATAACCCTCTTAACTTAGGGTCTTCGAAATTGCAAGAAGAGCCAAATGTTCGTGAAACGCCAATGCTGGTGCCAGTGTTGACTTTCTAATTTCTTGCATATATTTAGGACCACTTCATAATGCTTCACTCAATAAAAATTATAACAGAGTCACCTTGCATAGCAATGATTCCCAAGTTACGTGAAATCTGCATCTTTTGTTTGTTTGTTTTTGCGGGCAGTAGCGAATGGCGAAATGTATGCCATGAAATGATCTCCATTTGGTATTGCAAAGCACCAGTACTCTGAAAGCAATCGAGTAGTTTTTATACAATAAAGCATTATGTAAAAAACACTGGGAAATTGCAGGAAAATATTAGTTAACCTCGCGCGGCTCGGCCTCCTGCAGGCTTTGCAGCGCTTGCGGAGTGCAAGGATTGAACGCAAATGCACCCACTCGCAAAGCAGCACACCATGCGGGCGCTGCCGGCAGTCATCAGCTGCGGGGCCATGTCCTAGCCCGCGCTCAGCACACTAGGCAGCATATTTCTGGACACTGTAGTGACAGTGATGCAATCTTTGCGTTCAGCAACTTAATTTCACCATCAACGGCTTCCTGTTTCAATTTCAAAATATTAAACTCTGCGAGAAGTGTTTCCTGCTTTCTTCAAGCTTATCAATTGATTTCTGAGCAGCAGCGTGACCAGTTTTTGCACTAGTTGGCTCGGAAAGCAGGCCTGCTTGTGCCGCTTCCAATTTTTTAATTGTACCTAGAGCAGAAGAAAATGACTTTTTTTGAGCTGTAGTCATTCTTTCTGAATTCGGCTCAACATCGCCTCACAACATAAGTGTTAAAGCAGACAAGGCATAACTCATTTCCAATGCACAAGCTAAAAATCGCTTGAACACATCTTCTAGGTGTCGTGGGCACGACACCAGCAACAAATAATAATTATCGGATTTAACACAAGTAGCACCTTTCAGGGAACAAACCTGGAAAGGCGATGGACGTACGCTTTCCATCCTGGGAATGGTGTCGTGCCTGGAAGAAGTGGCTGCTGACTAACGATTATGAAGGGTGTCAGCAGCGTCCAATGCAGTTCTGCTGTGTCTATGTTGCCAGATGAGCTGCCCGGCTGGCTGCAAACTTGGCATCTTGTGCACCCATTGCAGCCATCCTGGAGGGGAATCGTCTGCAGCTACGTTGCACGAACCAAGCAGTCCATAACAAATGATCCAGGTAAAGGCGACCTGGAAAGACAATAGACCTAAGCTTTTCATCCTTGGAATGGTGTCGTGCTCGGAAGAAGCAGCTGTTGACATATGTCGTACAGAGTGCAATGTTTGTGCATGTTTTCAGCAAGAAAGGCGCATGAATACAACGCAAACAAGGTGATTTTTGTGCGTAGTTATCGCTAGTTGTCGCGTAAAAGCTTAAACTGCCACCTTATAATCAAATAGTAGTAGGCATGCGAATCAAATCGTAGTAGGCATGCCCAGGTATTGTCGCCCACTTAACATTTCGAGAGCAGTTCGAATCACGCTGTCTTAAAATTAGTGAATCGGATCATGAACAAGGCTATTGCATTCCAAATTGATTGTGCAACTTTTACAAACACCTTGAGCGTGCGTTTGCTCTGCTTTTTACACGTGTGATTCCTTTTCACCAGCAGCTGCCAATGAAAACACGAAAGTGGCGTAAGCTATCCCACGCAATGGTTCTTTGTCGAGAAAGGAATGAGAAAACGAAGATCATGGGTTCACGCGATATCGTATCCACGAGTGAAACGTGGCGAAAACTTGATGAGAAGTGATGTGAAGTGAGTGCATTCGGCCCGCCGGTCAGGCAGTCTGGAACCAGAAATTTATTAGTGAAACTGACGCGCTCTACATATATTCCTAACTGCAGCAAGCATATCTTTTTCAACGCTTGGTGGCGCTGACCTGAGTCCAAGCGAGCTGAGGCCACGCGTCGGAGCGTTCAAGTTAAAGGTGCTGACGGCTGTACAGCGTCAGCTTTACTCCACCACAAGAACCTGCTTCGACTGATGCTAACGCTGCCAAGTGTTGGACACGGCTCATTTACTGCAACAAATAATAGTTGAAGCGTGTGTCGATTTTTGCAGTAAATTTGCAGTTCACTTCTGCTTAACTGGCGGGTCCAAAACACACTTGGCCGGTCCGTTTTCACCACACTTTGCTTGTGAATATTTTTAGGCAGGCCCATGAAATTCATTACCAACGCTTATCTCAGCAATGACCCACTTTTTGTGACAACTCACGCATCTTTCTTGTTTGAAATTGCAGCCGCAGCTAAAAAAAGTAAAGTATTGGAAAAGCAGAGGAAACGCACAATCATAGCGCTTGTGAATATTTCACAATCAATAAATCTGAACTGTGATGAGCAAGCAGTTGATCTTCTATACAAATATACTACTCAGTTCAAGCAGCAACTGCAATTTCGAAAACGAATGGTGTGTTAGCTGTCGTACACAATAGACAAGAATATGGCAATGAATCTGATGGGGGTGCGTGGAACATAGCCATGAGCGAAAAATGGCAAAAATGGACTTACCAAGTGAGTGCACTAAACCCACCGGTCAGGCAGACATGAAACAAAAAATTACTTTTCAAAACAACCCCCGCTCCCTTTATAAGGCGTAGCAAGGATGCAGAGCCTAACACTTGGCGGCACTGGCATCAGTCAAAGCAAGTTAAAGAGCTGCATCGAAGCAGTGAAATTAGGTGTGCCGATGGCTGGAAATTCTGTGGCTGGAAATATAACTTGAAGCTATGTTCATAAACAGGGCACTGTAGTCGCCAAATTGGAAACAGCCTATACAATGCATGCATGACAAAACATACACTCTACTGAAACCAGCAAGCTTCCTCATTAACCTCTCTATGCTTCTTCTTGTGGAGGCAATTGCTCCTGTGCAGGCTTGTGGCCGCCTTCTGCCGCTGACCGATTCCAACAGTTTCCCTGAATTTTCTATGCGTGTCGTACCGGCCTCATGTCTACCTCATTGTGATAGTAGACCACTTGACCAACTGGAAGTCCTTGGAACTCTCATCAGCCGACTCTAGGCGGCCCTTGAGGGCATCACACCTTTAGCTAGGTGAACCTGCACACACACAAACCGAAAACTATTTCGTAATAAAACAGCAGCAAACCAGCACGGATTACTTCATCTTGATCACTAATGTGCTGAGTTTTGTAAGCTCTAAATTACGCTTTAACCTGAAACACATGCAGTATACCCGCACCGATTTATCCTTGAGAGGGCAGTAAGAAATGAACTTGAGAGCTGTAAAACAGGTCAAAGAAAAAAAAAATGCTGTGCTGAACCACACAAAATTTAATTTCAATTCATGCACTTGAAAACAAAATGTGCAACGTTTCCAACTTACATGTGATAAGCAGCAAAAACCTCTAAAGCACCTGTTGTGTCACATGCACCTAATAAACATAGTGCCACTATGACCAAGACTTGGCAAAAAAAAGACCTCACTTATAGCGGTAACTGTCCCAAGTGAGCCAGTGTCAATGAGCGATAACACAGCCCTGCAGGCAAGCAGGACGAGTTTTGAACTTTAAGTAAGATGTGGAAAGTTTTTCAGCCGTATTCGTGATGGTCTGGTTGATTTCGCATAAAATGCCGCCCAAAAAGTGGCTGTGACCTAATTCAGTTATGTCTGGGTGTGTGTAGCGAGAGGTACAGTTATTTTTATTTGAGAAATTAGCTAGAATCCGCAGTAGCTTTGCGAACACAGCCTGCCATAGGAAATGGCTGGCAGGCTGCATCCACAGAGCTGCTGCGTATGCCCACTGAATCTGTAGTTCTCAGATTGGTTCTCTGCACGGCTATGCTTTGCGAAGCATGTGGCTCATTCTTCATCTGTGTCCTTAGCTCGCTGCCTGTTTTTGGTTTTGTTCTGGAGTCCATGGCTCCTTTAAGCCCATGGCTTCGACTCACTTTTTATATATGCCAACGATTCCGTCTGAGCCGCCACTTCTAAATTTACGATGCAATGTCAGCGCCTCCTCTGTTAAGCCTGAACAGCACAATAGAGTTGAACACGCACACACAATGCTGACTTTCAATTGTAAATGTTGTTGCAACGGTGTTTGCTTCTGCTCTGTCGCATCCCAGATGACGCGGTGAGTGGCGCAACCACCGAATGCAACAAAACGGCGATAATGTAGCCAATGTAGCTACTGCTACAAAAATCTGAAATAATATGCATAGTCAAATAGGGAATACTTTACGGTCCCACTAAGCATGGCGTTTTTATAACCTCAAAGTGGCATGGCAGTGATGGTGAGAGTCCTGATATCTTTTTTCTTGATTGGCATGCGCTGATCATATTGTTTGGGAAGATTAGGCAATGATGATAGCATCTAAAGATGAGGCGTCCATGATCAGTGACTAGACCTGTGCGCCGCCAGGCCGTGCCACCACCGCCATCTTTTTTTGCTCACGCCGTTCGCGCCGCCACCAAAGTTCCGAAAAAGACCACGCCGCCGCCGCCGCCGGACAATAATTTGCGGCGTGCCGCCGTTTTTTTTTTAATTTTTACCCGAGCGAAGAATCTGGACATAAAGTACACCACTTCACTTTTTTTCTGCAGCTTTAATATTTCTAAGAGCGGCATTTGCGGTGTCTCGACTGTTCTCTTGTTTCGGTGCAGCCCTGTCTATGTAAGAACCCAAAAACTACTTCAAAAGAAACACGGTCAATCTTGTTATTTTCTCATAGAATTTCTAGTTCTTTTGGTACCCTTAGTGATGCCAGAAAAGTAAATCACGTGGCATGATTGGATACATGATCTAGAATGGCCCATATACGAGAAATATTACCCTTAAACGGTTTTCTACCCTGCTTTGCCACACATTCACCACCCACCACACCCGTTCTTCCTCGCGTCTCGCAGAATTCTCATGTGCTATAACCTTGAGATTTCACTGCACTTTGTGAGTTTTGGATTGGGCAAGTGGAAATAAAAAGAGTGTGGGTGAGAAGTTCAAAATCCTGCATAGGCTTTATTCTTAGCGATGACATTGCACACATTCTCTATGAAGACAAATATCGGAGAGGCTGTAAGAACTCTAAAGAAAGTGCAGCACAGTGTAATCAAAAACGAAACTATAGAAAAAGGCTCCGGATTATTTCATTCTTTCAAGGGGCGAATTCCTCACAGCAATTCAACGCGGCTATCCATAACAAAGGCCAGCCCCCTTCGGCAGTTTTCAGTTATTTTGGATTGTCAGAAGAATTATACGGACACTGTTTACAGGCTTTCATCATCCCTGAGATGCTTTGTATACCGTCCAAATAAATTAATTTTGTACGCACACCATATGCGGTTCCCACCAATGAAATCTCCCGAGCGCGATATCCAAGAACCCTACTGAAGCATAGATGAAACAATCTGCTCATCTCTATCGCACGGAAGGCGCGCGCGGTAATATCACTCCGCTTGCGATGCCTACACTCGATTGCTCCTCAACCGGAAAAGAAGTCCTGTCTGTCTTTTGATGGACGAAGGCGTATGTATGTGCATATCCCGTTAGAAGGCTGCGTGGCTCGATCCGCAGCTGCGAACTTTGAATATAAGGAAGGGATCTCGAGTGCTAGCAGGCGCTGGCGTGTTCGCTATTTCAGGATACATCAGCAAACAGCTCGTTTACTCTTCTACATTATATGATATCACTGTACATTTACTGCTTTTTTTGCCGGGAGCAGCCGCTTTCAAATACACTAGCGTTTTACAGTTTCCCAAAGATCCAATAAAAAGGAGTTAGCTCCAGCTAAAGTTTGTTACGAGGCTGTGAGTTCCGATTCCCCCCCCCCCCCCGTGTAAAATGCAAAGTAGTTGAAGGGTTCTTTGACGATAATACTGTTGTAGTCGTCTCAAACTAAACGTTTTCTACTGAAAGACCTGAGATCACAACAGTTTTGAACTTGCTTCAAGTTTATGACACCTCGCACTCGACACTTAGCCTCCTCGTTTAAGGAATTTTAATGTTGCAGCAAATTTTCAATGTAGCTGCGCTCCTTCCTAAATTTTGTGATAATGCCTATCCAAATATGTGCCACAAAATATATTAAATGGAACCACATACAACCATGCTATCATAAAGATATATTTCATCTCACTCGTCTTTTAAAGCGCTTACGTAAGAACCCTTGTTACGAGTGTGATGATAGTGGTTCTTGAGCTAATGTATTAAAAAGTAAACAGAAACTGAAAGTGAGAGACTAAGAACTACTATTTTAGCAATGCCTTCGCTACACTTATGAAAAAAAAATCCACCCAAGTTCTAGAGGATGATTATTCCGGCGTCGCCTATGCCCTGATCATGTATTCATGATGGCCGATCCTCCCTAAATGCTGAAGCTATATAGCAAATGCCTTCATTCATTATTTCAAATCAGTTTTTTTTTGTTTTTACCGATAACGGTATCACTCCTTTCTTTTCCTCATGCAGAAAACTACTTGGTCTTCCAAATCTTGAATTGAGCTCCTCTGAAGGGCTTAAGCTGAAAGTAATTTTGAAGTTACCAAACATTCTGGCCCAGATTGTATGCCGAATATTTCTAAAGTGATACTCAGTATGATGTGCTAATTATTTCACCGTAATATTTGAAAAAAGTTAATCTTTGTAACAGTCTCGCAAAGATGGAAATTTGCAAACGTCGTGCCCTCAAGTCCGGAAACAAGCAAATTCCAAATTATAGACCAATATCTTTGCTTTGTGTACCAGCTCCCCACTTTTGGGGCATACAAGAAATACAATGTAAAATGCACACAAAGTATTATACCAATCACAACACGGCTTTTGTGTTGACAACACACTTGCTTTAGTTTACGTATGATATTGCTGCTTCCCTTAAAGGCCAGCTCCGACGATTTTTCGACCATGTCAAGGTAATGGCGTTTTTATGTTCCCGAGACACTCTTGTCACGAGCGCAATAGCTGAATTGCTCAGGAAATTCGAAAATAGTTTTCGTAAGCAAAAAGGTGCAGAACTGACACCAAAACTTGACCGGGATCATGTCTGCATATGACGTACTATTTGGTAAGAACCAGAGGCCATATATTGGTTCAGCCGGCACATAGCATGAAAACTGGAAAGCTAGACCAGCGAACCGCCAGCCAGACATCACAGAAGAAGGAAGAAAGCTTTTCCGTGCAATGCCCGTGTCAAACGCTGCCGCCATCGCGTTGTGGCCAGCACAATATACGCTGTACAGGCCTAAATAGCAATTATTTATTTTTATTTTATTTACAAATACTGCTGTCTCACAGTTCGAGACATTGCAGGAGTGGGTCCATAACAGTGAATACACACTAAACTAACAAAACACATGGTTTGGTAGTTCAATCAAAAAACTATTGGTAGGCAACTTTCGGAGAGAAACATCCAGATTATTCCACAATTCCACTGTGAAAGGAAAAAATGAAAACTTAAAACAATCTAGAAATGGCATGAAGGGTGTGATGTTAATGGGGTCTGACCTGCGAGTGTTTGCAACGGAGTTGGCAAAGGAAAAGGGCATGTCAATGGTGATTATCTTGTTCACGATTTTATGTAAAGTGCCGATACGCTCGCAAGTACGTCTGTGTTCAAGTGATTTGAGTGATAGACGTACAGCGTGTGACGAAGGCGAAAAATTGTGATCATAACGGTGATATATGAATCTTATTGCTTTTTTTTGAACACCTTCCAAGTGTGCTATGTCGCATGCGCAGTGGGGTGACCAGACAACGGAGGCGTATTCAAGAACATGCCGTATCAGGGATTTGTATGATGTTTGCATTCGTGAGTTGCATCCTTTAACGTTCGCTTCAAGAAGCCCAATTTTCAGAGCGCTTTCGAGCAGATTAGGTTTATGTGTTTATGCCATTTTAAGTTCGGTGAGAATGTTTCGCCAAGATACTTGTATTCGTTGACATGCTTCATGTTCTGGCCATAGGAAAAACGTAGGAGTTCCTTCTTGTTTGTGAATGTCATGCTTACCGTTTTGTTAAGGTTTAGTGCCATTTGCCACGTTGAGCTCCAGGTACGGAAAGAAGAAAAAACATTATTTAACTGTATTTGGTCACGGGAGGTACTAATACAAGAATAGAGGACACAGTCGTCGGCGTATAGACGGAGTTTGACCTTTGTATTTTTTGTTATTTCGACAACATCGTTGAGATAAATTAGGAAAAGAAGAGGCCCAAGGACCGAGCCCTGCGGCACACCTGATGTGACAGGGAGGGATGACGAATGCGAATTGTTAAACGCGACAAACTGCTGCCTTAAATTTAAGTAATCTGAAAGCCAAGATAACAAGCGAATGCCGTGAGTGCCGCGCAGAAAGGCTTTTAATTTGAGGAGGAGTTTATTGTGGCAAAAAGTGTCAAACGCTTTCGAGAAGTCAATAAAAATGGCGTCCACTTGACCGCGATCGTTTAAAGTCGAAGCGATGTCATGCGTAAACCCCAGCAACTGCGTGACTGTTGAAAATCCTGCACGAAAGCCATGTTGATTTTGGGAGAGGAGGAGGTTGTTTTCAGTTAAATATGTGACTACATGTTTGTGAATAATGTGTTCAAGAATTTTACAGCAGGTGCAGATTAATGAAATAGGTCGATAGTTTGGAATTACTTGTTTGTTGCCAGATTTGAACACCGGAACAACTTTTGCATTTTTTCAAATCTGCGGTACAATTCCTGTTTCAAGGGATCTCTGAAAAATGACTGTTAAATACCTCGCATTACATTCAGCGTAACGTTTTAAAAATGTGTTAGGGATGTTATCAGTGCCGGCACTCTTATTTGTGTCGATGTTCAGTAGGAGATTGACAACTCCAGCGTAACTAATCTGTAGTTCTGGGAAGGCAGGCAATGTACTGTCAAGACCGAAAGCGGGACTGGTGCCATCATCTGTACTAAACACTGATTTGAAATAACCATTGAACGCTTCCGAGATAGTTAAAGAATCCAAAGAGGGCTGCTCGTTCACAATAAGTAAGGAAGATGTCGGGCCTGCAGGATTAAGAGTTTTCCAGAATTTAGATGGGTCGTTTTTCATAAAGGTTGTTAACGAACTTTCATAGTAGAATTTGCGGGCAGCATGCATTTTTTCTCTTAGCTCCGTTTTCAGAGAGTTCAATAAGTGCTGGTTATTTAGGAGAGTGTTACGATGCCTTCGAAGTCGCTTTATTCGCCGAGTAAGCTGAATAATTTCTCTGTTTAGCCAAGGATGCCGAGGGTTTCGTTTTAGGCACTTCTGTGGGACATATGTGTGTATGCAGTGTTCAACAATCTTATAAAACTGATCAACTAACAAGTCCACATGACATTGGTTGCTATTGAACAAGAAATCATCAAAAGACGCTGCTAGAACTGCAAGAATTGAATTGTCGTCCGCGTGGGTAAAATCCAGAACCGTTTTGTACGTCGGAAGTTTGGGTTCACAGGCAACATTCAAGCTAAGAAGGACTGCCTTGTGGTCAGATACCCCATTCACTGCTACACATTCAAATACATTCTGCTGTACAGCCTCATTCAAGAATACAAGGTCTAAAATTGCATTTTCCCGCGTAGGAACATCGACTACTTGGGTAAGATCAAACGACACAACAAGGTCAACTAAAGCTTCACTGAGTGCCCTATCGCGACCAGTGGGTAAGAGTAAATTCCAGTCAACTTGCGGTACATTAAAATCACCACATAAAATCAGTTTAAATTTGTGAAGCCTGTTTTTCAATATATGATCACTAATAGCAGGAAAAACAACGTGGTCAGTACCAGGAGGCCGGTATATTACGCCTAATACGGTTATTTTCCCCCCCCCCCACGCTGTTTTTGCACCATAAAGATTCTGACTCGGGAAGGTCGGGTAATGGATAGAACTTCAAACTATTCTTTAAGAAGATGGCGACACCACCACCGCGGCTGTCCTCTCTGTCTTTACGTAGCACCGAGAAACCCGGGGGTAGGAATTCAGCCTCAGAAATAGTATTATTTAACCATGTCTCAGTAACACAAATTAGTGATGGGGCGTAAGTTTGGATGAGCCAATTAAAATCTACAGTCTTATTCACCAAACTGCGAGCATTTACGTTCAGCAGCACTAATTTACGCTGGCTTCCGGAAAGTCATTCATTGCTACGGGGAACACGATTGCTAGACGCTTCAATAACTGACTTTGTGACGTTGTCCCAGACGTAGCGAACACTGTCAATTACTAACTGATCGTACTGTAGTCGTACTTTTTTGGCTACTTTTCTTGGGTCAGCAGAGTGTTGCCATAGTTCCTTGCGTCACTTCCACTGACATGCCAAACATGACGTTACACAGACAGTGTTGCCAATAATTCTGGCAAGCGAAATGAGGTTTTCGAGACAATTTTTAAAATTGATTTGCAAACAGTCACCGCACCTCTAAAGCCTGTAATTTAGCATAAATGACGTAAACATGCAAAGGAACGTACTCAGTGAATTTCACTGAGATCCATTGACCTAGAAAAATCGCCAGAATTGGCCTTGACGACGAAAGACAGATTTATGCCACATTTATTGACTATTCTGAAGATTTCGACATGGTTTGCTAGCAAAACTTGTAGCTTCTTCCCAAATTTTTTAGCGACAACAAGTCGGTTGGTTGCATAGCAGATTATTTGCGATCGTGCTCAAAACTTGTTACGTTTAACGACGCGAACTCATCTTACGTACAGAAGCATCAGAGATGCTTCGAGGCTCAGTGCTTGGACTGCTTTTGTTTATTATAAATGACGTAGCCAAGATTATCACTAACACCCAAAATGAACTTTTAATCTCTGCAGACAACTTCGCTATCTGTAAAATCATTTCTAATACTCAATATCAAGATGCACTGATTACTGTTTTTTTCTTCGTTTTATAATGGAAGGTAAACATGACAATTGTCTAGCTGCAAAAAATACCGAAGTAACGACTTTTTAATATAAGAAATGGCCCCTTCACTTTACTTATATTAACCACGGTGTAACTCTGGTACGTGTCACGGAGTTTAAATACCTTCGTGTAACTGTTCCAACAAATTTCAAGTGGCACAGTATTTGTTTTTCAATAGTACAAGATTTCGAGAACTTTGGTAACCATGACACACGTTAAGCAACTCGGCCGAAAGTTGTGGACTGACAGGGTATATGATTTTAGTCACACCGAAAATAGGGTTGGCTTTTTGGTGACCTCACCACAGACATGCTATAGCTATGTGAAAATCTGTTGAAAAAAGCAATAAGGTTTATATTTTGTCGCTATGACCAGCGTTTCTTGTATACACTTCGAATGCGCATGTTTTATGGCGGCAGCAGATATCGAACATCAGCGCACTCCCAATGGTGTCACCCTCCTGCATAAATAAAAAGTTCAAACTGGTTCTAGTGTTCTAGCACTCATATCTTTTGTTGCATCTTTTGGACACCATACGCGGTGGTTTGATCCTCTAAATATTGTGCCTGATAGATAAGTCAAAAATTGTTTTCGTTTTCTTTTGTGTGTTGTGTGCTTTTCTGTTGAACGTGCAAACTTGGAGTGAGCTTGACGGGTATCTGCGAAGACTCCGTTCCGAGTTTTTGGAAAAAAGAGCTGCGTGTGCGTGAACATGTATTTTGTAAAATTATATTTTCGAAGGTGCTGAACATTTGTATTCACGCATACTATGCTTTTTTTCGAAAATCAAGGATCAAGTTCATATCCCAACCATCACTTGAATCGTGATCTTATACCCCCCTCTCCACGCCGCGCCGATTCGATAGACTCCGCGCCATTGACACGCCGCCGCTGAATGTGGAAACACCCCGGCGCGCCACCGCCGGCAACTTTTGTACCGGTGCACACGTCTATCGGTGACACAACGAGCACATAAACAGGGGTGGTGTCAACACACAGGAGAGCTTGCACATTTCAGCTGGAAACACTTCACTTGCAGACAATAACTGCTAATGAACAAACACCTGAAGAAATATTTAAGTTCACACGGAGCAAAATAATGTATGAGTGGTACTAAAGGAACCTAGAAGCTGGTAAGCTTCAGGCTTCGCAGATCGCATGCTTGTTTCGAGCTTTTCCTGAAGCATGAGCACTGTGATGCAGCGCATTGAAGAACATATGTCGGTTATCTAACGATAATCAAATTACGTATGCTAATGCTCTTCCGACGAGAAGTAGGCACTGCCCTAAGGCCATTGTTGCATGTA